>NC_092354.1:31781804-31940544 GCF_963676685.1 Mytilus edulis
TCAAATCTGAATGAATATCCAAAAAGTAGTAAAATTTACTAAAAAATGTTAGTGAGAAAATGGTGTATTTTTTTTAATAAAGCTGTGGTTGTTTCAATTTCACTTCTAATAAATTTGTCAATACCTATGAGAAAATTATCTTGATCAAATGACCGATTTAAAGTTACATCGTTTACAATTATCCAAAAAAATGTCAAATTTACAGTAGAATGTTTTAAAAATTACCAATAAAGGTCAAATCTGAATGAATATCAAAAAGTAGAAAAAAATACTGAAAAAATAATACTGAGAAAATGGTGCTTTTTTAAATGAAGCTGTGGTTGTTTCAATTTTACTTTTAAAGCATCTGTCTAAAGATATAAGAAAATTGTCATGATCAAATGACCGATTTAAAGTCACATCGTATACAATTATCCAAAAAAATGTCAAAATTACAGTAAAATGTTGAAAAATTACCAATAACGGTCACATCTGATTGAATATCAAAAAGTAGAAAAATTTACTGAAAAAATATTACTGAGAAAATGGTGTAATTTTAAAATGAATAGGTGGTTATTTCAATTTTACTTCTAATACATTTGTCAATATATATTAGAAAATTGTCTTGATCAAATGACCGATTTAAAGTAACACTGTATACAATTATCCAAAAAAATGTCAAATTTACAGTAGAATGTTTTAACAATTACCAATAAAGGTCAAATCTGAATGAATATCCAAAAAGTATTAAAATTTACTGAAAAAAATGTTAGTTAGAAAACGTTGCAATTTTTAAATAAACCTGTGGTTGTTTCAATTTTACTTCTAAAGCATTTGTCAATAGATTTTAGAAAATTGTCTTGATCTAATGACCGATTTAAAGTAGCACCGTTTACAATTATCCAAAAAAATGTCAAATTGACAGTAAAATGTTGAAAAATTACCAATAAAGGTCAAATCTGAATGAATATCCAAAAAGTAGTAAAATTTTCTAAAAAATGTTAGTGAGAAAATGGTGTATTTTTTTAATAAAGCCGTGGTTGGTTCTATTTTACTTCTAACACATTTGTCAATACATATTAGAAAATTGTCTTGATCAAATGACAGATTTATAGTCACATCGTATACAATTATCCAAAAAAATGTCAAATTAAAAGTAAAATGTTGAAAAATTACCAATAAAGGTCAAATCTGAATGAATATCCAAAAGTAGAAAAAATACCGAAAAAATAGTACTGAGAAAATGGTGTCATTTTTAAATAAATCTGTGGTTGTTTCAATTTTACTTCTTATACATTTGTCAATACATATTAGAAAATTGTCTTGTTCAAATGACCGATTTCAAGTAATATCCTATACAATTATCCAAAAAAATGTCAAATTTACAGTAGAATGTTGAAAAATTACCAATAAAGGTCAAATCTGAATGAATATCCAAAAAGTAGTAAAATATACTGAAAAAATGTTACTGAGAAAACGTTGCAATTTTCAAATAAACCTGTGGTTGTTTCAATTTTACTTCTAAAGCATTTGTCAATAGATATTAGAAAATTGTCTTGATCTAATGACCGATTTAAAGTAGCACCGTATACAATTATCCAAAAAAATGTCAAATTGACAGTAAAATGTTGAAAAATTACCAATAAAGGTCGAATCTAAATGAATATCAAAAAGTAGAAAAAATTACTGAAAAAATAGTACTGAGCAAATGATGTAATTTTTAAATGAAGCTGTGGTTGTTTCTATTTTACTTCTAATACATTTGTCAATACATATTAGAAAATTGTCTTGATCAAATGACCGATTTAAAGTCACATCGTATACAATTATCCAAAAAATGTCAAATTTACAGTAAAATGTTGAAAAATTACCAATAAAGGTCAAATCTGAATGAATATGCAAAAAGTAGTAAAATTTACTAAAAAATGTTAGTGAGAAAATGGTGTATTTTTTAATAAACCTGTGGTTGTTTCAATTTCACTTCTAATAAATTTGTCAATACATATTAGAAAATTATCTTGATCAAATGACCGATTTAAAGTTACATCGTTTACAATTATCCCAAAAAATGTCAAATTTACAGTTGAATGTTTTAAAAATTACCAATAAAGGTCAAATCTGAATGAATATCAAAAAATAAAAAAAAATACTGAAAAAATAATACTGAGAAAATGGTGTTATTTTTAAATAAAGCTGTGGTTGTTTCAATTTTACTTCTAAAGCATTTGTCAATAGATATAAGAAAATTGTCATGATCAAATGACCGATTTAAAGTCACATCGTATACAATTATCCAAAAAAATGTCAAATTTACAGTAAAATGTTGAAAAATGACCAATAAAGGTCACATCTGAATGAATATCCAAAAAGTAGAAAAATTTACTGAAAACATTTTACTGAGAAAACGTTGCAATTTTTAAATAAATCTGTGGTTGTTTCAATTTTTTTTCTAAAGCATTTGTCAATAGATATTAGAAAATTGTCTTAATCAAATGACCGATTTAAAGTAGCACCGTATACCATTATCCAAAAAAATGTCAAATTTACAGTAAAATGTAGAAAAATTACCAATAAAGGTCAAATCTGAATGAATATCCAAAAAGTAGTAAAAACTACTAAAAAATGTTAGTGAGAAAACGTTGCAATTCTTAGATAAACCTGTGGTTGTTTCATTTTTGTTTCTAAAACACTTGTCAATAGATATTAGAAAATTGTCTTGATCAAATGACCGATTTAAAGTAACATCGTTTACAATTATCCAAAAAAATGTCAAATTAACAGTAAAATGTTGAAAAAGTACCAATAAAGGTAAAATCTGAATGAATATCCAAAAAGTAGTAAAATTTACTGAAAAAATTGTACTGAGCAAATGATGTAATTTACAAATAAAGCTGTGGTTGTTTCTATTTTACTTCTCATACATTTTTCAATACATATTAGAAAATTGTCTTGATCAAATGACCGATTTAAAGTCACATCGTATACAATTATCCCAAAAAATGTCAAATTTAAAGTAAAATGTTGATAAAATTACCACTAAAGGTCACATCTGAATGAATATCAAAAAGTCGAAAAATTTACTGAAAAAATGTTACTGAGAAAATGGTGTAATTTTAAATTGAATAGGTGGTTGTTTCAATTTTACTTCTAATACATTTGTCAATACATATTTGAAAATTGTCTTCTTCAAATGACCGATTTTAAGTAACATCCTATACAATTATCCAAAAAAATGTCAAATTTACAATAAAATGTTGAAAAATTACCAATAAAGGTCAAATCTGAATGAATATCCAAAAAGTAGTAAAATGTGCTAAAAAATGATAGTGAGAAAACGTTGCAATTTTTAAATAAACCTGTGGTTGTTTCATTTTTGTTTCTAAAACATTTGTCAATAGATATTAGAAAATTGTCTTGATCAAATGACCGATTTAAAGTAACACTGTATATAATTATCCAAAAAAATGTCAAATTTACAGTAGAATGTTTTAAAAATTACCAATAAAGGTCAAATCTGAATGAATATCCAAAAGGTAGTAAATTTACTGAAAACATTTTACTGAGAAAACGTTGCAATTTTTAAATAAATCTGTGGTTGTTTCAATTTTTTTTCTAAAGCATTTGTCAATAGATATTAGAAAATTGTCTTAATCAAATGACCGATTTAAAGTAGCACCGTATACCATTATCCAAAAAAATGTCAAATTTACAATAAAATGTTGAAAAATTACCAATAAAGGTCAAATCTGAATGAATATCAAAAAAGTAGTAAAATGTGCTAAAAAATGATAGTGAGAAAACGTTGCAATTTTTAAATAAACCTGTGGTTGTTTCATTTTTGTTTCTAAAACATTTGTCAATAGATATTAGAAAATTGTCTTGATCAAATGACCGATTTAAAGTAACACTGTATATAATTATCCAAAAAAATGTCAAATTTACAGTAGAATGTTTTAAAAATTACCAATAAAGGTCAAATCTGAATGAATATCCAAAAGGTAGTAAATTTACTGAAAAAATGTTAGTGAGGAAACGATGCAATTTTCAAATAAACCTGTAGTTGTTTCAATTTTACTTCTAAAGCATTTGTCAATAGATATTAGAAAATTGTCTTGATCTAATGACCGATTTAAAGTAGCACCGTATACAATTATCCAAAAAAATGTCAAATTGACAGTAAAATGTTGAAAAATTACCAATAAAGGTCGAATCTAAATGAATATCAAAAAGTAGAAAAAATTACTGAAAAAAAAGTACTGAGCAAATGATGTAATTTTTAAATGAAGCTGTGGTTGTTTCTATTTTACTTCTAATACATTTGTCAATACATATTAGAAAATTGTCTTGATCAAATGACCGATTTAAGTTACATCGTATACAATTATCCAAAAAAATGTCAAATTTACAGTAAAATGTTGAAAAATTACCAATAAAGGTCAAATCTGAATGAATATCCAAAAAGTAGTAAAATTTACTAAAAAATGTTAGTGAGAAAATTGTGTATTTTTTTTAATAAAGCTGTGGTTGTTTCAATTTCACTTCTAATAAATTTGTCAATACCTATGAGAAAATTATCTTGATCAAATGACCTATTTAAAAGTTACATCGTTTACAATTATCCAAAAAAAATGTCAAATTTACAGTAGAATGTTTTAAAAATTACCAATAAAGGTCAAATCTGAATGAATATCAAAAAGAAGATAAATTTACTGAAAAATAATACTGAGAAAATGGTGCTTTTTTAAATAAAGCTGTGGTTGTTTCAATTTTACTTTTAAAGCATCTGTCTAAAGATATAAGAAAATTGTCATGATCAAATGACCGATTTAAAGTCACATCGTATACAATTATCCAAAAAAAGGTCAAATTTACAGTAAAATGTTGAAAAATTACCAATAAAGGTCACATCTGATTGAATATCAAAAAGTAGAAAAATTTACTGAAAAAATATTACTGAGAATATTTGTCGATACATATTAGAAAATTATCTTGATCAAATGACCGATTTAAAGTTACATCGTTTACAATTATCCCAAAAAATGTCAAATTTACAGTTGAATGTTTTAAAAATTACCAATAAAGGTCAAATCTGAATGAATATCAAAAAATAAAAAAAAATACTGAAAAAATAATACTGAGAAAATGGTGTTATTTTTAAATAAAGCTGTGGTTGTTTCAATTTTACTTCTAAAGCATTTGTCAATAGATATAAGAAAATTGTCATGATCAAATGACCGATTTAAAGTCACATCGTATACAATTATCCAAAAAAATGTCAAATTTACAGTAAAATGTTGAAAAATGATCAATAAAGGTCACATCTGAATGAATATCGAAAAGTAGAAAAATTTACTGAAAACATTTTACTGAGAAAACGTTGCAATTTTTAAATAAATCTGTGGTTGTTTCAATTTTTTTTCTAAAGCATTTGTCAATAGATATTAGAAAATTGTCTTAATCAAATGACCGATTTAAAGTGGCACCGTATACCATTATCCACAAAAATGTCAAATTTACAGTAAAATGTAGAAAAATTACCAATAAAGGTCAAATCTGAATGAATATCCAAAAAGTAGTAAAAACTACTAAAAAATGTTAGTGAGAAAACGTTGCAATTCTTAGATAAACCTGTGGTTGTTTCATTTTTGTTTCTAAAACACTTGTCAATAGATATTAGAAAATTGTCTTGATCATATGACCGATTTAAAGTAACATCGTTTACAATTATCCAGAAAAATGTCAAATTAACAGTTTAATATTGAAAAATTACCAATAAAGAAAAAATCTAAATGAATATCAAAAAGTAGAAAAAATTACTGAAAAAATAGTACTGAGCAAATGATGTAATTTTATATGTAGCTGTGGTTGTTTCTATTTTACTTCTAATACATTTGTCAATACATATTAGAAAATTGTCTTGATCAAATGACCGATTTAAAGTCACATGTTGAAAAATTACCAATTAAGGTCAAATCTGAATGAATATCCAAAAAGTAGTAAAATTTACTAAAAAATGTTAGTGAGAAAATGGTGTATTTTTTTTAATAAAGCCGTGGTTGTTTCTATTTTACTTCTAATACATTTGTCAATACATATTAGAAAATTGTCTTGATCAAATGACAGATTTAAAGTCACATCGTATACAATTATCCAAAAAAATGTCAAATTTACAGTAGAATGTTTTAACAATTACCAATAAAGGTCAAATCTGAATGAACATCCAAAAAGTAGTAAAATTTACTGAAAAAAATGTTAGTTAGAAAACGTTGCAATTTTTAAATAAACCTGTGGTTGTTTCATTTTTGTTTCTAAAACATTTGTCAATAGATATTAGAAAATTGTCTTGATCAAATGACCGATTTAAGGTAACACTGTATACAATTATCCAAAAAAATGTCAAATTTACAGTAGAATGTTTTAAAAAATACCAATAAAGGTCACATCTGAATGAATATCAAAAAGTAGAAAAAATTACTGAAAAAATATTACTGAGAAAATGGTGTAATTTTAAAATGAATAGGTGGTTATTTCAATTTTACTTCTAATACATTTGTCCATACATATCAGAAAATTGTCTTGATCAAATGACCGATTTAAAGTCACATCGTATACAATTATCCAAACAAATGTCAAATTTACAGTAAAATGTTGAAAAATTACCGATAAAGGTCAAATCTGAATGAATATGCAAAAAGTAGTAAAATTTACTAAAAAATGTTAGTGTGAAAATGGTGTATTTTTTTAATAAAGCTGTGGTTGTTTCAATTTCACTTCCAATAAATTTGTCAATACATATTAGAAAATTATCTTGATCAAATGACCGATTTAAAGTTACATCGTTTACAATTATCCAAAAAAATGTCAAATTTACAGTAAAATGCTGAAAAATTACCAATAAAGGTCAAATCTGAATGAATATCCAAGAAGTAGTAAAATTTACTAAAAAATGTTAGTGAGAAAATGGTGTATTTTTTTAATAAAGCTGTGGTTGTTTCAATTTCACTTCTAATAAATTTGACAATACCTATGAGAAAATTATCTTGATCAAATGACCGATTTAAAGTTACATCGTTTACAATTATCGATATAAGAAAATTGTCATGATCAAATGACCGATTTGAAGTCGCATCGTATACAATTATCCAAAAAAATGTCAAATTTACAGTAGAATGTTTTAAAAAATACCAATAAAGGTCACATCTGAATGAATATCAAAAAGTAGAAAAAAATACTGAAAAAATAGTACTGAGAAAATGGTGTAATTTTTAAATAAAGCTGTGACTGTTTCAATTTTACTTCTAATACATTTTAAAACACATATAAAAAATTCGTCTTGATCAAATGACCGATTTAAAGTAATATCGTTTACAATTGTCTAAAAAAATGTCAAAATTACAGTGAAAGTCTGAAAAATTACCAATAAAGGTCAAATCTGAATGAACATCAAAAAGTAGAAAAATTTACTGCAAAAAAATGTTACTGAGAAAATGGTGTAATTTTAAAATAAAATAGTGGTTGTTTCAATTTTACTTGTTATACATTTGTCAAAACATATAATAAATTGTCTTCAAATGACCGATTTAAGGTAATATCGTATACAATTATCCCAAAAAATGTCAAATTTACAGTAGAATGTCTGACAAATTATCAATAAAGGTAAAATCTGAATGAATATCAAAAAGTAGAAAAATTTATTGAAAAAATAATACCGAGAAAATGGTGTCAATTTTAAATAAAGCTGTGGTTGTTTCAATTTTATTTCTAAAACATTTGTCAACAGATATTAGAAAATTGTCTTGATCAAATGACCGATGTAAAGTAACACCGTATACAATTATCTAAAAAAATGTCAAATTAATAGTAAAATGTTGTAAAATTACAAATAAATGTCATATTTGAATCAATATCAAAAAGTAGAAAAAATTACTGAAAAAATAGTGCTGAGAATTGGTATTATTTTTAAATAAAGCTGTGGTTGTTTCAATTTAATTTCTAAAACATTTGTCAATAGATATTAGAAAATTGTCTTGATCAAATGACCTATTTAAAGTAACACCGTATACAATTATCCAAAAAAATGTCAAATTAACAGTAAAATGTTGATAATTACCAATAAAGGTCAAATCTGAATGAATATCAAAAAGTAGATAAATTAACTGAAAAATAATACTGAGAAAATGGTATAATTTTTAAAGAAAGCTGTGGCTTGTTCAATTTTACTTCTAATACATATGTCAATAAATATTAGAAAATTATCTTGATCAAATGACCGATTTAAAGTAACATCGTATACAATTATCCAAAAAATTGTCAAATTAACAGTAAGATGTTGAAAAATTACCAATAAAGGTCAAATGTGAATAAATATCAAAAAGTAAAAAAAAATACTGAAAAATGTTACTGAGAAAATGGTGAAATTTTTAAATAAAATGGTGGTTGTTTCAATTTTACTTGTTATACATTTGTCATAACATTTAAGAAAATCATCTTGATCAAATAACCGATTTAAAGTATTATCGTATACAATTATCCAAAAAATGTCAAATTAACAGTAAAATGTTGAAAAATTACCAATAAAGGTCAAATCTGAATGAATATCAAAAAGTAGAAAAAATTACTGAAAGAATAGTACTGAGAAAATGATGTAACTTTTAAATAAAGCTGTGGTTTTTTTAAATTTTATTTCTAAAACATTTGTCAACAGATATTAGAAAATTGTCTTGATCAATTGACCGATGTAAAGTAACACCGTATACAATTATCCAAAAACATGTCAAATTAACAGTAAAATGTTGAAAAATTACAAATAAATGTCATATCTGAATCAATATCAAAAAGTAGAAAAAATTACTAAAAAAATAGTCCTGAGAAAATGGTGTAATTTTTAAATAAAGCTGTGGTTGTTTCAATTTTACTTCTAATACATTTGTCAATACATATTAGAAAATTATCTTGATCAAATGACCGATTTAAAGTAACATCATATACAATTATCCAAAAAATTGTCAAATTAACAGTAAAATGTTGATAATTACCAATAAAGGTCAAATCTGAATGAATATCAAAAAGTAGAAAAATTACTGAAAAAAAAGTATTGAGAAAATGGTGTAATTTTTAAATAAAGCTGTGGTTATTTGAATTTTACTTCTAATACATTTGTCAATACATATTAGAAAATTATCTTGATCAAATGACTAATTTAAAGTAACATCGTATACAATTATCCAAAAAATTGTCAAATAAACAGTAACATTTTGAAAAATTACCAATAAAGGTCATATTTGAATCAATATCAAAAAGAAGAAAAAATTACTGAAAAAATAGTACTGAGAATTGGTGTTATTTTAAAAAAAAACCTGTGGTTGTTTCAATTTAATTTCTAAAACATTTGTCAATAGATATAAGAAAATTGTCTTGATCAAATGACCTATTTAAAGTAACATCGTATACAATTATCCAAAAAGATGTCAAATTTACAGTAAAATGTTGAAAAATTATCAATAAAGGTCAAATCTGAATCAATATCAAAAAGTAGAAAAATTACTGAAAAATAATACTGAGAAAATGGAGTAATTTTTCAATAAAGCAGTGGTTGATTCAATTTTACTTCTAATACATTTGTCAATACACATATGAAACTTATCTTGATCAAATGACCGATTTAAAGTAACATCGTATACAATTTTCCAAAAAATGTCAATTTTACCGTAAAATGTTGAAAAATTACCAATAAAGGTCAAATCTGAATGAAAATAAAAAAATAGAGAAAATTACTGAAAAAATAGTATTCAGAAAAAGGTGTAATTTTTCAATAAAGCTGTGGTTGTTTCAATTTTACTTCTAATACATTTGTCAATACATATTAGAAAGTTGTCTTGTTCAAATGACCGATTTCAAGTAACATCCTATAGAATTATCCAAAAAAAATGTCAAATTAACAGTAAAATGTTGAAAAATTACCGATACAGGTCAAATCTGAATGAATATCAAAAAGTAGAAAAAATTACTGAAAAAATAGTACTGAGCAAAAGATGTTCTTTTTAAATAAACCTGTGGTTGTTTCATTTTTACTTTCAAAGCATTTGTCAATAGATATTAGAAAATTGTCTTGATCAAATGACCGATATAAAGTAGCACCGGATATAATTATCCAAAAAATGTTAAATTGACAGTAAAATGTTGAAAAATTACCCATTAAGGTCAAATCTGAATGAATATTAAAAAGTAGAAAAAAATTAGTGAAAAAATAGTACTGAGAAAATAGTTTATTTTTTTAATAAAGCTGTGGTTGTTTCAAATTTACTTCTAATACATTTGTCAATACCTATTAGAAAATTGTCTTGATCAAATGACGGTTTAAAGTAGCACCAAATACAATTATTCAAAAAAATGTCAAATTGACAGTAAAATGTTGAAAAATTACCAGTAAAGGTCAAATCTTTAATCACAATTTTTAAATAAAGCTGTGGTTATTTGAATTTAACTTCTAATACATTTGTCAATACATATTAGAAAATTATCTTGATCAAATGACCAATTTAAAGTAACATCGTATACAATTATCCAAAAAATTGTCAATTAACAGTAAAATGTTGAAAAATTACCAATACAGGTCATATTTGAATGAATATCAAAAAGTAGAAAAAATTACTGAAAAAATAGTACTGAGAAAATGATGTAACTTTTAAATAAAGCTGTGGTTTTTTTAAATTTTATTTCTAAAACATTTGTCAACAGATATTAGAAAATTGTCTTGATCAATTGACCGATGTAAAGTAACACCGTATACAATTATCCAAAAACATGTCAAATTAACAGTAAAATGTTGAAAAATTACAAATAAATGTCATATCTGAATCAATATCAAAAAGTAGAAAAAATTACTAAAAAAATAGTCCTGAGAAAATGGTGTAATTTTTAAATAAAGCTGTGGTTGTTTCAATTTTACTTCTAATACATTTGTCAATACATATTAGAAAATTATCTTGATCAAATGACCGATTTAAAGTAACATCATATACAATTATCCAAAAAATTGTCAAATTAACAGTAAAATGTTGATAATTACCAATAAAGGTCAAATCTGAATGAATATCAAAAAGTAGAAAAATTACTGAAAAAAAAGTATTGAGAAAATGGTGTAATTTTTAAATAAAGCTGTGGTTATTTGAATTTTACTTCTAATACATTTGTCAATACATATTAGAAAATTATCTTGATCAAATGACTAATTTAAAGTAACATCGTATACAATTATCCAAAAAATTGTCAAATAAACAGTAACATTTTGAAAAATTACCAATAAAGGTCATATTTGAATCAATATCAAAAAGAAGAAAAATTTACTGAAAAAATAGTACTGAGAATTGGTGTTATTTTAAAAAAAAACCTGTGGTTGTTTCAATTTAATTTCTAAAACATTTGTCAATAGATATAAGAAAATTGTCTTGATCAAATGACCTATTTAAAGTAACATCGTATACAATTATCCAAAAAGATGTCAAATTTACAGTAAAATGTTGAAAAATTATCAATAAAGGTCAAATCTGAATGAATATCAAAAAGTAGAAAAATTACTGAAAAATAATACTGAGAAAATGGAGTAATTTTTCAATAAAGCAGTGGTTGATTCAATTTTATTTCTAATACATTTGTCAATACACATATGAAACTTATCTTGATCAAATGACCGATTTAAAGTAACATCGTATACAATTTTCCAAAAAATGTCAATTTTACCGTAAAATGTTGAAAAATTACCAATAAAGGTCAAATCTGAATGAAAATAAAAAAATAGAGAAAATTACTGAAAAAATAGTATTCAGAAAAAGGTGTAATTTTTTAATAAAGCTGTGGTTGTTTCAATTTTACTTCTAATACATTTGTCAATACATATTAGAAAGTTGTCTTGTTCAAATGACCGATTTCAAGTAACATCCTATAGAATTATCCAAAAAAATGTCAAATTAACAGTAAAATGTTGAAAAATTACCGATACAGGTCAAATCTGAATGAATATCAAAAAGTAGAAAAAATTACTGAAAAAAATAGTACTGAGCAAAAGATGTTCTTTTTAAATAAACCTGTGGTTGTTTCATTTTTACTTTCAAAGCATTTGTCAATAGATATTAGAAAATTGTCTTGATCAAATGACCGATATAAAGTAGCACCGGATATAATTATCCAAAAAATGTTAAATTGACAGTAAAATGTTGAAAAATTACCCATTAAGGTCAAATCTGAATGAATATTAAAAAGTAGAAAAAAATTAGTGAAAAAATAGTACTGAGAAAATAGTTTATTTTTTTAATAAAGCTGTGGTTGTTTCAAATTTACTTCTAATACATTTGTCAATACCTATTAGAAAATTGTCTTGATCAAATGACGGTTTAAAGTAGCACCAAATACAATTATTCAAAAAAATGTCAAATTGACAGTAAAATGTTGAAAAATTACCAGTAAAGGTCAAATCTTTAATCACAATTTTTAAATAAAGCTGTGGTTATTTGAATTTAACTTCTAATATATTTGTCAATACATATTAGAAAATTATCTTGATCAAATGACCAATTCAAAGTAACATCGTATACAATTATCCAAAAAATTGTCAATTAACAGTAAAATGTTGAAAAATTACCAATACAGGTCATATTTGAATGAATATCAAAAAGTAGAAAAAATTACTGAAAAAATAGTACTGAGAATTGGTGTTATTTTTAAATAAACCTGTGGTTCTTTCAATTTATTTTCTAAGACATTTGTCAATAGATATTAGAAAATTGTCTTGATCAAATGACCTATTTAAAGTAACACCGTATACAATTATCCAAAAAAATGTCTAATTAACAGTAAAATGTTGATAATTACCAATAAAGGTCAAATCTGAATGAATATCAAAAAGTAGATAAATTTACTGAAAAATAATACTGAGAAAAATGGTGTAATTTTTTAATACAGCTGTGGTTGTTTGAATTTTACTTCTAATACATTTGTCAATACATTTTAGAAACTATAGTGGTTGTTTGAATTTTACTTCTAATACATTTGTCAATACATATTAGAAACTATAGTGGTTGTTTGAATTTTACTTCTAATACATTTGTCAATACATCAAATGACCGATTTAAAGTAACATCGTATAAATCGTCAAAAAAAGTGTCAAATTAACAGTAAAATGTTGAAAAAATACCTATAAAGGTCAAATCTGAATGAATATTAAAAAGTAGAAAAAATTACTGAAAAAATAGTAATGAAAAAATAGTGTAATTTTGTAAAAAAGCTGTGGTTGTTTCAATTTTACTTATAATACATTTGTTAACACATATAAGAAATTCATCTTGATCAAATGACCGATTTAAGGTAACATCGTTTACAATTATCAAAAAAAATGTCAAAATTACAGTAGAAAGTCTGAAAAATTACCAATAAAGGTCAAATCTGAAAATATCAAAAAGTAGAAAAAATTACTGAAAAAATAATACTGAGAAAATGGAGTAATTTTTAAATAAAGCTGTTGTTGATTCAATTTTACTTCTAATACATTTGTCAATACACATAAGAAAGTTGTCTTGATCAAATGACTAATTTAAAGTAACATCGTATACAATTTTCCCAAAAATGTCAATTTTACTGTAAAATGTTGAAAAATTACCAATATAGGTAAAATCTGAATGAATATCAAAAAGTAGAAAAATTTACTGCAAATATGTTACAGAGAAAATGATGTAACTTTTAAATAAAGCTGTGGTTGATTCAATTTTACTTTTAATACATTTGTCAATACACATAAGAAACTTGTCTTGATCAAATGACCGATTTAAAGTAACATCGTATACAATTTTCCAAAAAATGTCAATTTTACCGTAAAATGTTGAAAAATTACCAATAAAGGTAAAATCTGAATGAATATCAAAAAGTAGAAAAAAATAACTGAAAAAATAGTACTGAGAAAATGATGTAACTTTTAAATAAAGCTGTGGTTGTTTCAATTTTTTTTCTAATACATTTCTCAATACATATTAGAAAAATTGTCTTAATCAAATAACCGATTTAAAGTCACATCGTATACAATTATCCCAAAAAATGTCAATTGCACAGTAAAATGTTAAAAAATTACCAATAAAGGTCAAATCTGAATGAATATCAAAAAGTAGAAAAAAATACTGAAAAAATAGTACTGAGAAAATGGTGTAATTTTTAAATAAAGCTGTGACTGTTTCAATTTTACTTCTAATACATTTAAAACACATATAAAAAATTCGTCTTGATCAAATGACCAATTTAAAGTAACATCGTTTACAATTATCTAAAAAAATGTCAAAATTACAGTAGAAAGTCTGAAAAATTACCAATAAAGGTCAAATCTGAATGAATATCAAAAAGTAGAAAAATTTACTGCAAAAAAATGTTACTGAGAAAATGGCGTAATTTTAAAATAAAATAGTGGTTGTTTCAATTTTACTTGTTATACATTTGTCAAATCATATAATAAATTGTCTTCAAATGACCGATTTAAGGTTTAAGGTCATATCGTATACAATTATCCCCAAAAATGTCAAATTTACAGTAGATTGTCTGACAAATTATCAATAAAGGTAAAATCTGAATGAATATCAAAAAGTAGAAAAATTTATTGAAGAAATAATACCGAGAAAATGGTGTCAATTTTAAATAAAGCTGTGGTTGTTTCAATTTTATTTCTAAAACATTTGTCAACAGATATTAGAAAATTGTCTTGATCAAATGACCGATGTAAAGTAACACCGTATACAATTATTAAAAAAAAATGTCAAATTAACAGTAAAATGTTGAAAAATTACAAATAAATGTCATCTGAATCAATATCAAAAAGTAGAAAAAATTACTGAAAAAATAGTACTGAGAATTGGTGTTATTTTTAAATAAAGCTGTGGCTGTTTCAATTTTACTTCTAATACATATGTCAATAAATATTAGAAAATTATCTTGATCAAATGACCGATTTAAAGTAACATCGTATACAATTATCCAAAAAATTGTCAAATAAACAGTTAAATGTTGAAAAATTACCAATAAAGGTCAAATGTGAATGAATATCAAAAAGGAAAAAAAAATACTGAAAAATGTTACTGAGAAAATGGTGTAATTTTTAAATAAAATGGTGGTTGTTTCAATTTTACTTGTTATACATTTGTCAAAACATTTAAAAAAATTATCTTGATTAAATGACCGATTTAAGGTATTATCGTATACAATTATCCAAAAAATGTCAAATTAACAGTAAAATGTTGAAAAATTACCAATAAAGGTCAAATCTAAATGAATATCAAAAAGTAGAAATATTCACTGAAAATATGTTACAGAGAAAATGATGTAACTTTTAAATAAAGCTGTGGTTGTTTCAATTTTTCTTCTAATACATTTCTCAATACATATTAGAAAAATTGTCTTAATCAAATAACCGATTTAAAGTCACATCGTATACAATTATCCCAAAAAATGTCAAATGTACAGTAAAATGTTAAAAAATTACCAATAAAGGTCAAATCTGAATGAATATCAAAAAGTAGAAAAAAATACTGAAAAAATAGTACTGAGAAAATGGTGTAATTTTTAAATAAAATGATGGTTGTTTCAATTTTACTTGTTATACATTTGTCAAAACATTTAAGAAAATTATCTTGATCAAATGACCGATTTAAAGTATTATCGTATACAATTATCCAAAAAATGTCAAATTAACAGTAAAATGTTGAAAAATTACCAATAAAGGTCAAATCTGAATGAATATCAAAAAGTAGAAAAAATTACTGAAAGAATAGTACTGAGAAAATGATGTAACTTTTAAATAAAGCTGTGGTTGTTTCAATTTTATTTCTAAAACATTTGTCAACAGATATTAGAAAATTGTCATGATCAATTGACCGATGTAAAGTAACACCGTATACAATTATCCAAAAAAATGTCAAATTAACAGTAAAATGTTGAAAAATTACAAATAAAAGTCATATCTGAATCAATATCAAAAAGTAGAAAAAATTACTAAAAAAATAGTCCTGAGAAAATGGTGTAATTTTTAAATAAAGCTGTGATTGTTTCAATTTAACTTCTAATACATTTGTCAATACATATAAGAAAATTATCTTGATCAAATGACCGATTTAAAGTAACATCATATACAATTATCCAAAAAAATGTCAAATTAACAGTAAAATGTTGATAATTACCAATAAAGGTCAAATCTGAATGAATATCAAAAAGTAGAAAAATTACTGAAAAAAAAGTATTGAGAAAATGGTGTAATATTTAAATAAAGCTGTGGTTATTTGAATTTTACTTCTAAGACATTTGTCAATACATATTAGAAAATTATCTTGATCAAATGACTAATTTAAAGTAACATCGTATACAATTATCCAAAAAATTGTCAAATAAACAGTAACATTTTGAAAAATTACCAATAAAGGTCATATTTGAATCAATATCAAAAAGAAGAAAAAATTACTGAAAAAATAGTACTGAGAATTGGTGTTATTTTTAAAAAAAAACCTGTGGTTGTTTCAATTTAATTTCTAAAACATTTGTCAATAGATATTAGAAAATTGTCTTGATCAAATGACCTATTTAAAGTAACATCGTATACAATTATCCAAAAAGATGTCAAATTTACAGTAAAATGTTGAAAAATTACCAACAAAGGTCAAATCTGAATGAATATCAAAAAGTAGAAAAATTACTGCAAAAATAATACTGAGAAAATGGAGTAATTTTTAAATAAAGCAGTGGTTGATTCAATTTTACTTCTAATACATTTGTCAATACACATAAGAAACTTGTCTTGATCAAATGACCGATTTAAAGTAACATCGTATACAATTTTCCAAAAAATGTCAATTTTACCGTAAAATGTTGAAAAATTACCAATAAAGGTCAAATCTAAATGAATATCAAAAAGTAGAAATATTGACTGAAAATATGTTACAGAGAAAATGATGTAACTTTTAAATAAAGCTGTGGTTGTTTCAATTTTATTTCTAAAACATTTGTCAACAGATATTAGAAAATTATCTTGATCAAATAACCGATTTAAAGTCACATCGTATACAATTATCCCAAAAAATGTCAAATTTACAGTAAAATGTTATAAAATAACCAATAAAGGTCAAATCTGAATGAATATCAAAAAGTAGAAAAATTCCTGAAAAAATAGTACTGAGAAAATGGTGTAATTTTTAAATAAAGCTGTGGTTGTTTCAATTTTATTTCTAAAACATTTGTCAACAGATATTAGAAAATTGTCTTGATCAAATGACCGATGTAAAGTAACACCGTATACAATTATCCAAAAAAATGTAAAATTAACAGTCAAATGTTGAAAAAATACAAATAAATGTCATATCTGAATCAATATCAAAAAGTAGAAAAAAATACTATAAAATTGGCCTGAGAAAATGGTGTAATTCTTAAATAAAGCTGTGGTTGTTTCAATTTTACTTCTAGTACATTTGTCAATACATATTAGAAAATTATCTTGATCAAATGACCGATTTAAAGTAACATCGTATACAATTATGAAAAAAATGTCAAATTTACAGTAAAATGTTGAAACATTACCAATAAAGGTCAAATCTGAATGAATATCAAAAAGTAGAAAAAATTACTGAAAAAATAGTACTGAGAAAATGGTGTAATTTTTAAATAAAGCTGTGACTGTTTGAATTTTACTTCTAATACATTTAAAACACATATAAAAAATTCATCTTGATCAAATGACCGATTTAAAGTAACATCGTTTACAATTATCTAAAAAATGTGAAATTTACAGTAGAAAGTCTGATAAATTACCAATAAAGGTCAAATCTGAAGGAATATCAAAAAGTAGAAAAATTACTGAAAAAATGCTATTGAGAAAATGGTGTAATTTTTTAATAAAGCTGTGGTTATTTGAATTTTACTTCTAATACATATGTCAATACATATTAGAAAATTATCTTGATCAAATGACCAATTTAAAGTAACATCGTATACAATTATCCAAAAAATTGTCAATTGACAGTAAAATGTTGAAAAATTACCAATAAAGGTCATATTTGAATCAATATAAAAAAGTAGAAAAAATTACTGAAAAAATAGTACTGAGAATTGTTGTTATTTTTAAATAAACCTGTGGTTGTTTCAATTTATTTTCTAAGACATTTGTCAATAGATTTTAGAAAATTGTCTCGATCAAATGACCTATTTAAAGTAACACCGTATACAATTATCCAAAAAAAATGTCTAATTAACAGTAAAATGTTGATAATTACCAATAAAGGTCAAATCTGAATGAATATCAAAAAGAAGATAAATTTACTGAAAAATAATACTGAGAAAATGGTGTAATTTTTCAATACAGCTGTGGTTGTTTGAATTTTACTTCTTATACATTTGTCAATACATATTAGAAAATTATCTTGATCAAATGACCGATTTAAAGTAACATCGTATACAATTATCCAAAAAAATTGTCAAATTAACAGTAAAATGTTGACAAATTACCTATAAAAGTCAAATCTGAATGAATATCAAAAAGTAGAAAAAATTACTGGAAAATTAGTCCTGAGAAAATGGTGTAATTTTGAAATAAAGCTGCGGCTGTTTCAATTTTACTTCTAATACATATGTCAATATATATTAGAAAATTATCTTGATCAAATGACCGATTTAAAGTAACATCGTATACAATTATCCAAAAAAAATGTCAAATTTACAGTAAAATGTTAAAAAATTACCAATAAAGGTCATATCTGAATGAATATCAAAAAGTAGAAAAATAGTACTGAGAAAATGGTTTAATTTTTAAATAAAGCTGTGGTGATATGAAATTTACTTCTAATACATTTGTCAATACATATTAGAAAATTATCTTGATCAAATGACCGATTTAAAGTAACATCGTATACAAGTATCCAAAAAATTGTCAATTTAACAGTAAAATGTTGAAAAATTACCAATAAAGGTCAAACATGAATGAATATCAAAAAGTAGAAAAAGTTACTGAAAAAATGTTACAGAGAAAATGGTGTAATTTTTAAATAAAGCTGTGGTTGTTTCAATTTTACTTCTAATACATTTTTCAATACATATAAGAAAATTATCTTGATTAAATGACCGATTTAAAGTAACATCGTATACATTTATAAAAAAATGTCAAATTAACAGGATCACAATTTACAAGTTATCAAACAGGAGGGGGTGGGGTGACCCCTGGAACTCCCCTATATTTCATTTGATTTGTTTTATTGTTCCATACAAAAATATATATGTTTTATGGGTGGGGATCTGGACCGTTTACAAGTTATTAGAACATTCTCAAATTGAAGGGGGTGGAGTTGACCCATAGGGACTCACCCAATATATCTTATTTGCTTTGTTTTATTGTACTGTGATAATTTCTGAAGACCATGTTTGTATATCACTTACTGTGTTCAAGTAATAGTAATTTGAAAGTTTTGAAAAATAAAATCCCATACGGTTAATATACAGTAAATCCCTCCCTTTTTGATCAAACAAAATACCCCTAAATAGACCCCAATGCACAAACGAAAGATTGATGGCCCCCTAGACATATTAGTATAAAATTTTATAAAACACTAAGTAAATCTAACAAGCTGTTTTGGAAAACTGCTGGAGATAAGTTTATCGTTAAAGCGATGTAAAAAGAAGAAGAAGAATAATACTAATACAAATAACAAGAACTGAACAAATACAAGAAGTCCGCAAACAAATTGCATCCTTCTTAAATTATAGATGCAAAATTCCCCAAAAAATAAAACTGATGATTTTTTTTATTCCTTAACAATACTTATTAATTCATATCCAAAACAGGAACAAGAAAATCAAGCATACATAAATTGACATGTTGTACAATGTTGAAAAGGAGGTAAATAAGGACTTGGATATTAAGGTAATGGTATGAGTAATATTATTTAAAAATTGCTGAAATAAAAACATGTCCAATCCTGAACAGTTGGGGCAAAATGGACACAATATTCAAGCTTGATACAGGTCTGAATTTGGATTTTAATTTAATATTTGACACAGGTTTTAGTCACAGAATAAATGTAGTCAAAGAACTTGAAATTGGTAAAATAATTATAATTTATTTCAAATTGAAGATTTCTTGCTGTTGTGCAATACACTGTGCTGTTGCGCAATACACTGTTCTGTTGTGCAATACTAAGTAAATTTGTTTTCAGACTAAATACAAAAAAATAGCAAAATAAATTGCAAGGAAAACCTAAAATTTGGGTGAAAAAAAATTGCCCCCCCCCCCCAAAAAAAAAAATTGACCCCCACTTTTTTGTTGTTGAAAAAATGGTTAATTCGGAAAACTTGAAGTAAAAAAAATGCCACCCCCAAAAATTTTTTTTTAAGAAATTATATTTTTTGTAAAATGTGGTATGATTTTGGAGATATCCATACACAAGTTATTGTCTGAAAACTTGAAAAATGCTTCTTTTTGGCCCCTTTTTTACCACTCATTCCTGAACGGTTTTGACAATTACACCCAAAATCAATCCAAACCTTCTACTTGTGGTATTAAACCATGTGGAACAATTTCAAAGTAATCAAAAAACTTATTCACAAGTTATTGTCCGGAAACTAGAAAAATGCTTGTTTTTGGCCCCTTTTTCCAAAACTGGTGGGACCATCAACCCCAAAAACAATCCCAACATTCCTTTTATGGTAATGGAACTTTTGATGAAGTTTCATAGAGATCCATACACTTAAACTAAAAGTTATTGTCCGGAAACCAATCTGTCTACGGACGACGACAACGACGTGATAACAATATACGAACGCAATTTTTTTGCGGTCGTATAAAAATTAGACACAGTGATGCCTGACGCTTAAACTAACTGTATTATAAAAAATTAAATGTTTGATTTAAGTTGTGGTTGCATAATAATGGAACTATAATAAATATCTACATATGTAAACATACAATAATCGGTGAGTTACATCTAAAATAATTTCCATTACATAAATCTGTAAAAAAAACAACATCAGACCATAATCAAGTTTAATCTTGAATTTGTAATAGTCATCTTATCATGGTTAAACTCATAAAAAATATAAAATAAATAACAAAACAAACAATAATGTGTACATATAAGACGTATTCCCCACTACCACTTTCATTTTCTATGATTGGTGGATTATGAAATTGTGGTTAAAACTGTAATTTGGAATTAAAATTTTAAGGAGGGTAAACAACAAATCATATTCAGCTTCTCTGGAAGTGATCTAATTATATAAGTAAAAAACAAAGTAGTAAAAACAAAACACATACCAACAATAATAAGGTAATAAAAAAGCAAATTTAAATATTTTTTTTGAACAAAGCAAAGGGGTATATGTTAGGTTATAACTAATATTTTCATAAAATTAATACCAAATGCATCAAAAACATGTTATTTTTTAAGGAACAAAAAAGCTTTACAGTGCAGGAGTGCACCATAGAAAAGTTGGGAAGATTGATGGAGGAAAATAATGGAAAAAAGGTTTGGTTCTTAGATGAGGGGGATATATTATTTCAAGAGATTGGTATGTACAGTAAGGAAAGACAGATAACACGAGAAGAAGCTGTGCTACTACAAAGTTACAATGGATCAGGCTGAAAGCATGAAACTGGTAAATATTTAATTACATTTTAATTTAAGTGAAAAACAAGAAGATAACATCATATACCATGTATTAAACTTGAATAACATATAGTATACTTCTTTACATACTTTTCCATTAAATAAAAATGTTTGATAATATTTCAGTGATAGTTAGTAACAGCAAACAAAAATATAAAGTTTAATTTTTTTTATATATTTTAACCCTTTTGAAATCATATTCTTAAAAACAGTAACAAAGATGACCTTAAAGTGAAATCACAATCCATCTTTGTGTAATATAAAATATAATACAATTTCATATTTAATAAATTGCAAATTTAATACATTACTATAAAAAATATATTACGGATAACAAATGTGTCAAGTTTTGTGATTGGATATAGATCCCAAGCCATGACGGTCACATTGTATACCCTGTCTTACACCCCAGCTCTATTGTTATACTTCATAGTTTCTATTTTTGAAACACGTGTAAATTGAATAGATCTAATGTTAGGAATAACAATGGATTTAGACCACAGGCTGTGACAAGCGGGGTTTCTGGAAACCCCTGCTTCTATATCCCGCAAACAAAGTCCATTGTTATTCGTAACAATAAAAATTGATTATTCTAAAAATAGCATGAACACAAGAAATAACTATACAGTGTTCACTACAAATTGTTTCAAGATATTAAAAAAAACCATTTAAGCAAATTTCAATAGAGAAATAAAAATTAAGCATTTATTTTAAATTAAAAAAATCCTTCAAATACTCCTTTGCTGAAAGTAATATTTTTTTATCCTAATCATATGTTTCTATTATAAAAAATGGGGGGAATCTAACACTCGACCCCCCCCCCCCCCCTTTATCCAGTAGCCGATCCGGGGTAGGGGTTCCGCGGATTGGACCAGATTTAAAAGATCAATGTATTTGACTTTTTTGAACCCCGGCCCTTTCTTTTGAGTTAAGAACCCCAGATGGATCAGCCCCTCTTCCGCAAAAGAGAGAGTTACGAAATATCAAATCTGTATCTCTGTATGTTGAGCGTGCCTGGAAGTCGGGTTTCTATTGCAGACACACTTATCCCTTTGTAGGAATGTTTATTCATTCTCGAGAAGAGGGGGGCTTTTTTCCATTAAACCGTAAGATAGAAAATATAACTTATGATTACCTTTATTAAACTGATACACGTAAGTACTTTGGGTTATAATATTGCCTTTATCTTTTAAATTAGTCTCATCTACCAAATCCAACGCTTGCTTAGATTATTTGATTGTTGGTTGCTTAACGTCCAGTGGCAAATATTTCATGCATATTCAGGACGAGAACAAGTTAATAAATACAATATGTAGGTTGTTGTAATAGAGGTCATCTAGGATGATGGTCGGGGAAATTTGGACTGCCATAGGAAAATGAGGATATATTGGATAGGGACAGAAATTTTGCCTTGCAACAGGCCACCTACGGACCCCTCAAAGAGTTGTCGCAAGGGTTCTTAACGTGCAAAGAGCGTGGCACTCTCTTTACACGAGGCATCGCATTTAACGTCCCCCTTCTGACCGGACGTGACTGCGAACTTGATACATCCCGCACAGCCAAACGGACGCCCCACTTCGGCAAGCGTTTTACTGCAAGTCGAAGAGAAGACCAAGTGACCATATTTCTATACCCCAGACACTCTTGGGGTCCGCTTGCTTAGAAATGTCGTCCGTCTCATACCCTTCCATATTGACAACTGCATACAAGGAGCATGACGTATTTTTTTTTTAATATGAATACACGATACGGTCAACCTTGACCTGCTGATCCATATCAACCCAAGGATTTATTTGGAATATGCAAAACAACCTTGAAATTGGTAAAAACAAACTCACTTGTCAAAGTGTGAACGAAGATAAACCAAACAAGGTGACTAGTGGGTTTTCATGTAATAACAATAAAAATCTTATAAATCATGGTTTGATATTGTCAATCAGATATATGCTATCGTTTGTTTTTCATTTGATAATCAATGTTAACAATTTGTTATAATTATTTCAGTAACCAGTACCAGCTTCAGCTTAAGAAGAACCAACCTTATTGTAGATGGGCTCACACAATCAAAAAAGGCCACAAAAATACTCCATGAAGATAAAAAAGACTCCGGTCTTCTTCCTAGATTCATATTTCTATTCCTTGAACCAGTTTTTGAGGAACTAGATTCTATGAAACCAGTAAATAACAACTACAGATTAAGAATTCGTAAGATAAAAAGTTCCCAAATATTTAAAATAGAAATGATCAATAAACAATGCTTTTAATCATGTTCTTCATCTGACACTCAATGAAGTTTGTTCAATTATGGTTAATCCAGAAATTTAAACAGGTGGAAAATTTTCAAAAGTTTGGAATACTTGGAATAAATTGTTTAAATGATTCCACAAAACTTGTAAACTTCGTTCTTATTTTTCTGGAAATTGATTCAAGTTCCACAGTACGTAAAACTGGGGGAAAAATGATTCCAAAATAACAGGTGCACATCTTCAATACATATAACACCTTCCTGTAAAGTTTCAGGGATCTGCGGTGAAAACTGTAGGAGGTATCGATTACACAAAACTTGTATACTCTTTTCTTTTTTCCCCCACGAAAAATGACTAAGTTCCAAAATCTGGACAACTAGAATAAAAATCTTTATTTGAGTCTAAAATATAAGGTGCACATCTTCAATATATATATAAGCTTCCTGTAAATTTCAGGGATCTTGGAGAAAATTGTAGTAGGAGTTGCTTACACAAAACTAGTACCGTCTTTTCTTATTTTTCCCGAAAAATGACCAAGTTCTTAAGTACGAAAAACTAGGGGGGAAATTCTTTAATTGATTACAAAATAACAGGTACACATCTTCAATATACATAAATTCTTCCTGTAAAGTTTTAAGGATCTGTGGTGAAAACTACAGGAGGAGTTGATTACACGAATAACTTACCCATTTCCCCCCCCCCCCCCCCCCCCCCCAACCATCCCTCCCACCCACTTTAAACAAAATTTGACTTTGTAAAAGTAATACAAATATGAAAAATTTCTTACATTTTATACAATCACTTTGATATATCTCAGTAACAAATAAAATCTCAATTTTAAATTAAATAAAAAACTTTTACACTATTGACAAACAGGAAGTGTTTGCATAACAAATACAAAATTTGATATCACTTTAAAATTGAACTTGATCAAGCTATATACAAAATATAAATTAACTCTCTTAAAGATAAGCCAATAAATTTCATTTCTTTTTTTATAAATCATTGTTATCTCTTTTTTAATCCTGAATATCTTAACAGTTGTTCCATAACCCCAAAATTAATCATATTATTTCAATAGTTATCAAAAGTACCAGGATTATAATTTTATATGCCAGACGCGCGTTTCGTCTACATAAGACTCATCAGTGACGCTCAGATCAAAATAGTTAAAAAGCTAAAAAAAATACAAAGTTGAAGAGCATTGAGGATCCAAAATTCAAAAAAGTTGTGCCAAATACGGCTTAGGATATCTACTCCTGGGGTAAGAAAATATGAAAACAAAAAAGGTCAGTAAACACTGATTTCTTAAAAAATACAATAAAAATAAAATAAACACAAACAATTTATAATAAATGCCAAAAAATAAAACTGAATTTATAATAAGAGAAACATACAAGATAATATTTTATAAATACAAGAACAAGAGTGGACACACTAAATTGTCTCGCCTGTTCTAGTGTTCATAATATAATTAATGTTGAAAGTATAAAAAAGAATTGTATACCACAAGCATTAAACAAAATTAAATGTACTTGAGATTAAGGTGAGATAAACCCTTTAAAAATATATCTGAATTAATCTCATAAACATAATAACCTTGACCAATGAACAGTGAAAATGAGGCCAAGGTCTAATGATTATTGCAAGACAAACTTGTACACCTTACAAACATTCCATTCACCAATCATAATTGACTGAATGCTACAAGTATCTATACACCAAATATAATCGACTTGATGCTTAAGGTATCTGAGACATAGACCAAATCGCAAAATTTAACTCCTACCAATGAATCATAAAAATGAGGTCAAGGTCAGAGGAATATTGCCAGACAAACATGTACAACTTACAAACATTCCATTCACCAATCATAATTGACTGAATGCTACAAGTATCTGCGAAATTGATTAAAAAACACAAATTCAACTTTGACCACTGAACCATGAAAATGAGGTCAAGGTAAGATAACACCTGTCAGTTGGACATGTACACCTTACAATCATTCCATACACCAAATATAATTGACCGAATGCTAATAATATCTTCGAAATATACCAAAACACAAAAAAATTAACTTTGACCACTGAACCATGAAAATGAGGTCAAGGTTATATAACACCTGTCAGTTGGACATTTACACCGTACAATCATTCCACATTTTTTTCAAGTAGTCAATGAACCATGAAAATGAGGTCAAGTCCAATGGCCATATGACCAAGTGACTGTTCGTAACAAAAGGCATCTATATATAAAGTATGAAGTATGCAGGTCTTCTACCTTCTGAAATATTAGGCTTTAAGTAAAGAGCTAACTCCACCGTCGCATCACTATCCCCAAGTCTCGCTTTTTGCGATACAAAAGTCGCAGGCGAGACAAAAAGTAGTAAATATTTGCAAAATAAAAATTATATATTTTTTTTAAAATTAAATGATATAATTTCTGTGTCAATTTCCCTATATATATATATATATATAAAAACGAGTCTAAATTGAAAACTACGTTCAAACCTATGATTGCGTTGGATAAAAACCGCAATTTTTATACGTGTGCATGTCAAACAAATTTCGTTGTAGAAGGGTCTAAAAACAGCACAAACAACATTTTCTAAAAGACCAAAAAAGTGAAAAAGTATATTTGAACAAAACGCATTTGACTAACAGGTCGAACAACTGATGTTCTTTAACCCTGCTGACTGCCATTGACGATTGCCAAATAAAATTGATCACAAGATGTAACTAACTGGATCTGAATATAAATTTAATACGTCACAAAAAAAAAATTTTGTTAACTTGTGGCTACGATGTATTGCCACAAACATTCGGTGTCAATATTTCTTTAGTACACCAGATCTAGATTTCGACAATATATGTCTCTTCAGTGATGTTAGGGATCGAAACGGTATTTGGAAGGCCATATAATTTACTCTCAATTTAAGATTGACTCTTGAATTTTAAGCGACAATATATAGGATGAACGGATCATATAAACCGGAGGGAAAACATGATACATGCCCAAACAAAAAAATACAAACGAGTCTAAATTGAAAACTACGTTCAAACCTATGATTGCGTTGGATAAAAACCGCAATTTTTATACGTGTGCATGTCAAACAAATTTCGTTGTAGAAGGGTCTAAAAACAGCACAAACAACATTTTCCAAAAGACCAAAAAAGTGAAAAAGTATATTTAAACAAAACGCATTTGACTAACAGGTCGAACAACTGATGTTCTTTAACCCTGCTGACTGCCATTGACGATTGCCAAATAAAATTGATCACAAGATGTAACTAACTGGATCTGAATATAAATTTAATACGTCACAGAAAAAAAAAAATTGTTAACTTGTGGCTACGATGTATTGCCACAAACATTCGGTGTCAATATTTCTTTAGTACACCAGATCTAGATTTCGACAATATATGTCTCTTCAGTGATGTTAGGGATCGAAACGGTATTTGGAAGGCCATATAATTTACTCTCAATTTAAGATTGACTCTTGAATTTTAAGAGACAATATATAGGATGAACGGATCATATAAACCGGAGGGAAAACATGATACATGCCCAAACAAAAAAATACATACGAGTCTAAATTGAAAACTACGTTCAAACCTATGATTGCGTTGGATAAAAACCGCAATTTTTATACGTGTGCATGTCAAACAAATTTCGTTGTAGAAGGGTCTAAAAACAGCACAAACAACATTTTCCAAAAGACCAAAAAAGTGAAAAAGTATATTTAAACAAAACGCATTTGACTAACAGGTCGAACAACTGATGTTCTTTAACCCTGCTGACTTCCATTGACGATTGCCAAATAAAATTGATCACAAGATGTAACTAACTGGATCTGAATATAAATTTAATACGTCACAGAAAATTTTTTTTGTTAACTTGTGGCTACGATGTATTGCCACAAACATTCGGTGTCAATATTTCTTTAGTACACCAGATCTAGATTTCGACAATATATGTCTCTTCAGTGATGTTAGGGATCGAAACGGTATTTGGAAGGCCATATAATTTACTCTCAATTTAAGATTGACTATTGAATTTTAAGAGACAATATATAGGATATATATATATATATATATATACATACAATATTCTTTTCCAGCATTCAAAGGTAAACTTCCAGGAAAAGTTCTTCGATTATCAGCAACTTTGACATGTTTGTTCAGTATGTATTCTGAAAAGAGTAAAAAAGAAATGCAGGAATATGAAAATGAACAAGAGGTAAATAAATATATGTTAAAAAAATACAATTAGAAACAAGTGTGAACAGACCAGAATGGAAAGTATTCAGAATTATCAGGAAAGAATTGCATAGCAATACATAGTCCCCTACCAGTTACAATTCAATGTTTCCAAAAACAAATAAACCTGAATATGTGTATATTGTAAATGTTAAAACTATATTTACCAAATTTCAAATAATTCAACTGGTAGTTAACCTTGTCTAAAAAAAATTGCAGAAAATTGATTAATTGTGTGATTTTTCTAGGTATAATGATCAAATAACTGCCAAATATAATTAGATCAGAAAAAAATATTAGTATTGTTAGTAGGGGTTTAAAAAAAATATTCTTATAAATAATAAATTAAACGTACTGTGATCAAAGCTCACATAATTTTACCCCGGCTTATTGCAAAGTACATGTGTTAAACTTGTAAACCTCAAATAGGTGGTGATTTTATGTTAACAAATTGGTTGTTACAATAATAAATGTAACTTCTATGAAAACAAGAGTGGACACACTGAAATGTGTCGCAGGCGAGACAAAAAATTATGCTAAAAAATGTTTATCTTTATCTTTAACATACATATAGACAACGGTTAACCATATTATGCCCATCTAAGTATAAAACCTGTAAAGTTGTTTCAACACTTTTAAAACAACTTATCTATTATCAAATTAAATATATAAATATATATACAACACAGTATTGTAAAATCAATATGTTTTTCATTATGTTTATATGATTTTGTGAATAAACTTGCATTTCCTTGACCAGATTAACTTAAAGGAAGAGCTGGCAGATATTACTATTCCTGAAATGTCACAGTCAAATTCTCAAGTAAGAAGTTAACAAAAACTCTCAGAATTACAGTAAACCAGCTTTTTAACATACATGTGTGCTGGTTTTTTCAATTTTTCAATGAACAAAACACCGTCCTTAATATTAGAAGTGAAAATCACAAAAATCAAACTTCACCTACATTTTGTAAAAATTAACAACATAATGAAATTTGTACAGCTTTTGTTGAACAGTACGGTATTACATGCACAGACAACTGTTAAGAGCATAATTTACAATATTTTAAGAACCGCAACTCCTAAACATCAAAAGTAGAAATCATCAATATTTAACTTAAACTCGATTTTTTTTTATCACTGATAACTAGTTAATATTTAACAACCATTTGAAAAACATTTCATAAGAAAATGAACAGGCACTACGAGAAATAATATTTTGCAATATCATATGAACCATAACTCCTGAATGATGAAAGTGATAATCGTCAATATAAAACTTAACCTCCATTTTTTCATCATTAACAACATAATAAAACTTGAAAAAATTTTGATTGAAAAGTTAATAATTAAACAACTGTACAAACAATTTTTAGATATTTCAAGAACCATAACAGTAAATATGAAAATTGTTAATATCAAGTTTATAATTTGTTTTTAAATCAATAAAAACATAATAAAAATTAGAGAAAAAGTTTGGTTAAATGTTTCACAATTAAACAGAAAATCATAACCAAATCCATGAATTAAAATATTCAATGTATGACCAAACAACACTGATAATTAACTCAAGCAATCATTTTATTTGTTAATTTAGACGGTCTCATCCTGGTTTTCCTACATTTAATTGCAGGTTAATAAATTCCTTGATTATAAACTGTAATTACCATGTTAATATATAAATAAATATATAACAAGAAGAGGATGATGAAATTGAAAACAAAAATATGATAAAATGCATGGCAATGGATTTCGCAATTGAAGTTGTATCAACTAGTTATCAACAAACTATGGAAATATTAGGTATAATATTGTATGCATGCTGTAACTTAAGTTACCCACAGCCCAAGAAGGCATGATTTAAATTATTGACATTCAATTCATACAAAATCTATCTTTTACAACGTTTTTCATGCTGTATGTATTGCAACAGGTCTTGTAAGTGCATCTTCTCCTAAACAGATCTCCAAAGGACTTTTATGTTAAGTTTGTGAGTAAGCGGTCCAGTTTACACATCAATAACCTCTTGAAAAAATGTGTTAAACCCTTCTAATTCTTAATCCGATCATTATTTACTATTTCTTCGAATTCTAACCTGCTATATACACTACCGAATTCAATTCATGTGTAGCGCATGAATACACTTCAACGTTATGTTACCATAGGCAACGTATAAGTAGTTCCGGCAACATGGTTTATCGAAGTGTACACCTAGGAAAACAACTATAACGGACCAATCACATTCAAGTATTTGTTGATATGCAAATCATATAAGGATTATTTACAATTATCTCCCTTGATATAAATCTCACAAGAAATATCCTCTTTCATGCACATCTTCATGTTGTGTACTACAACTGTGTAAAGTGTCATCAATATTGATTGATCTGTTTAGGAGAAGATGCACTTACAAGACCTGTTGAAATTTGTTGCTATATAAAAACTAACTAAATTAAGTTACCTCCCTTGAAATAATTCCTTTATGCACATACTCAGGTTGTGTACTACAACTGTTTTAAGTTTCATCAAATAAGTAGCCCTAACGAGAAATATGGACAGATGGACAGACAGGGTGATTCCTATAATACCTCCCCAAAACTTTGTTTTTTGTGGCGAATAAATATAAGGTAGGCAATTCTTCTAATGACAAATTAACAAACTATAGCGTATTAACTGTGATAAAAAAAAATAGGCAACACATTTTAATCATGTTTAACCTTACCCTCCACACATGTTCTCCAACAATTTCTATCTTGTGATGCTGTTCTGAAAACTTGTTCATCCTTATTGATTTCTTTCATTATATATTGTCCTTACAATGTAGTTGTTGGACTTTCTCTAGCTCATTTAACCATCTGGGTACAATGTTAGTGCTACATTGCTCTAATTATCTCCCTCTCATGTTTAAACACTGCATTAATAATTTCAGGAGGAGAGCCTACAATTACCAAAAATTGAGAAATCAATGATTGGTAAATTAATTGTATTTGGAGGTAAGGTTCTCCATCTTACTGTTATAAATGATACACATTATTTAAGGAAAGGAATTGGACGGAATGAAATAGAAATATGCTTCGAAACCATGGAAGAGATTGGTTATGGGGGGAAAAAGTCACCAAAACAGTGGTCAAAAAGGAAACAGAAAGGTATTAATACACATTTATATATAAAAAATTTAACTAAAGTATCTTAAAACACTGTGTCACTCAATTATTTCACTTTTGATATTCCAAATCATGTTAAAATTAACTGTTGTGCTGCCAGGGAGAAGTCACTTCTACCTCTTATTTTGAAGTGTGGTGACCCCTGTAAGTCCATGTTTTTCAAATAGAAACCCCAAAAATGATTTTGAACAAAAACAAAATAGGAGGTGCACAATGGCATTATATCATAAAGCAGCTGAGAAAGTTTCATTAAATTATAATAAGTGGTTCAGAAGGAGTTGCGGATACAACATGGATGCCCCCTATTTTTAGGCAATGGCAAAGTCCATGTTATTCAAATAGAAACCACCAAAAATGATTTTTGAACAAAAATAAAATAGGAGGTGCACAATAACATTTCAATCTGATAAGTGGTAAAGGAGGAGTTGTGGATACAAAGGGAAATATTGTGTGTGTCGGACGGACGGACAAACGGAAGGACGGACTTTCCCATCACTATATACCTCCGCTTTACAAAGTTTTTGAGATTGTATAAAAACTGGTAATTGCTACTTCTATGCAGCATAAGGAAGTTTAAGCAGTAACTGATGTAAGAGTAATGAGTAAGAAACATGTATTCTTCCAAACTGTTATTATATAAAACAAAAATATAACAAACTAGACATATCGATGTCTGGACCTACTTCACACTATAGAAGCTGAGGAAAATGTGACAATAATAAGTGTTACACGCATAAATATAGAACTACAGAGCATAAATCCCATAAAAGTTAAAGAGTTAAAATTTGGTGAAATTCTAGTGTAGTTTCATATGAGTTTCGATGAAAATCTAATACATGATGATTTTCAGTAAATTTCTAAGTTCAAAGGGGAAAAACTCCCATTATCAAAATTTCCTTATAATATGCACAAAAACACATAATGTTCTTGATATACACCAAGTTTCAGGAATTTGTGTTGAGTAGTTTCAGAGGAGTTGCAATGACAAGCTTATACATGATTTTCAGTAAGTTCAAAATAGCATAACTCCCATAAAAATTGAGGAATCAAAATTTCCTGATAATATACACAACAAAATAATAACTTAGTACATATAATATTCTTGCTGCATACCAAGTTTCAAGAATTTTTGTAGAGTACTTTCAGAGGAGTTGCGATGACAAGCTGATATCTTATTGTGCAACAGAAGAACATACAGACAGAGTAAGCCGACTCCTAGAACTCCTTCCGCCCTTTGGAGAATATTTATAAACTAAAATACATTTATATTTATTACCCTCATATGATATATTAATTTTTTTATATTACATCTACTTTCAGCCAGTGATATTTGAAATAAAAGATAAAATATTAGAAATTATGGACAAGAATGCTTTGATAAGAAAATCACTGTACGACAATGGTGTTAGCTACTCGGAATTGGAGAGTGCTATTAAAAAACCTAACAGAATTCCGTAAGTAAGTATTATTCAAAAAGATCAATATAAAAATACAGAAATCAACAAACAATGTATAACTTTGAATTAAAACTTTACAAGAATGTGTCCATAGTACACGGATGCCCCACTCGCACTATTTTTCTATGTTCAGTGGACCGTGCAATCGGGGTCAAAAATATAATTTGGCATTAAAATTACAAAGATCATATCAAAGGGAACATGTGTACTAAGTTTCAAGTTGATTGGACTTCAACTTCATCAAAAACTACCTTGACCAAAATCTTTAACCTGACACGGGACGAACAAACATAATGCCCCTATAGTAGGTGGGGCATAAAAATAAATAAATTCTATACAGTGTCTAAGGTGAAGGTTGGCGCCAGATAAAACGTTTAAACCCACTGCATATATTATATGCACCTCTCCTAAGTCAGGAACCTGTTGTTCAGTGGTTGTTTTTTGTTGGTATGTTTCATACATGTTTCTCGGTTCTTGTTTTGTAAATATATTAGACCGTTGGTTTTTCTGTTTAAAATGTGTTACACTTGATTATTTTGGGGCCCTTTATAGCTTACTGTTCGATGTGAGCTTTTGCTCCGTGTTGAAGGCCGTACTTTGACCTATAACTGTTTAACTTTTTATACATTGTTATATTATTTATCGGCAATTAGTATATTTTCCATTTGATCTTACGCCTAACATTTTTGAGTATCAACGAACTGGTTGTATCACTAAAAATATTTGGCAATACATTGTATGACATAATTACAGATAAACATAATAGGTAGTTTTGTTTTTTGATACAAAATATATCATGTGAAATATATATAGAAAAGCCTGATACAGTTTTTAAAATTATGAAAAACAAAACTATTATTCTATATATATTACATAACAGTTGTTAAAATAGTATTAGACTGTTCCAACACATTTTTTTTTGCGGCGCCATCGTATAAAAAGTAATTACATGACCATATGGCACATGTAAGCGAAAACAAAATAACAAAAATTAATGTAAAATACACACACAGATTATATCCAGACTAATCATGTACTAGTAATTTCCATTAACATGCTTCAACTCAACATTAACAAAACTCTTGAGAGTACCTGTAACTGCCATTGCTCTTATAGTTGAATTAACAAAGAACCATATCTGCAAATAAAATATATAAGAGAGTAATTATTTTGATTTATAGGATACATTGTGAAAAACAGTTGAACTTTAATAGTAAAAAATTATTATGAATTTACAATAATATTGGAACCGATAATTAACATAATTTAATACATAATAGTCATAATAATACCAGCATTAAAACACTTGTATACGATTGTTCAGTACTTGTACAGCATTGCAAGACTTCATAATTATTTGGACAAACATTGCATATTTAAAGTTTATACTGCCGCAGTATTCTGAGGAGAAGGTAAGATATGAAATCTCACATTAAATTTATTGATGGAGAAAAGAATGATACCAGGCTTGAGGAAATCACACGAAAGTACAGAAAGATAATTGAGCACAGTAGGAACTTCATCAACCCTGGATTCTTCATATTTGAGGGAAGGACGCAAAAGAGTGTAGACTCTTCAAAACCCACCACATCTACCACAGTAACTGCTCATAACATCTCAACTGCAACCACATCTACCACAATAACAGCTCCAGTAAACAGTAACTGCAAAGGTTCCAGTCACTGCATCTCAAGTTAATGTGATAGCATCTGTTGTTCCATCTCCTATGGTAATTTCCAAAGTATTAACCTTAGCCTTTAACCTAGATGATGATATCCAATTCAACGTCTACATTCCATCCCGTCTGCCAGTCACATCTCATGATATTTCCACTACTGAACCTATACCTCCATCGGCTACACTTATCTCCACCAAAACCAGAGTGAGTATTGACTATTTAAAGAGACCTGCCAGGGAAAGCCAGCTACCAATCTTTGAATCTCTAATTACTTCAGTGGACAACTCTTCTCAAACATGTGGCATAGATGTAAAGGAAGTTTATATTTCTCCTATACCAGAGACAATTGAGGGTATACAGGAACACATTCGTACCTTGTGCGATCTAATGGATAAGATAGGCAGACAGAGGGAGGCAGCTAAGGTTAAGCTGGAAATACTCCGGCAGGAAGGACTGTCCCTGCAGAAGGAGAAATAAATGAGAAGAAAGCTGGAATCAGAAAACGGGGAACTCAAAAGACAGCTGTCGGAAGTTAAATGGAGGGAAAACTTGTTCCCGGCCGAGATGGAATCTTAGTCGTCAATATTTATGCAGCTTTGCTTTTTCTAAATTTGTGAAATTCGAACATTAACCATTTATATACTAGTATATATATATTTATTTCGTCACACATTGTGTAAATTCTATCACGGTACATTGAGTTCTGCATCCTGTTAATCGTCATGTTCGTGCCATGTGTTTTATTATTTTTATAAAGAGCCTGTGTCGCTTATCTTTGTCTATGTGAATATTGAACCAAAGACACAAATGGATTTATGACAAAATTGTGTTTTGGTGATGGTGGTGTGTTTGTAGATCTTACTTTACTAAACATTCTTGCTGCTTACAATTATCTCTATCTATAATGAACTTGGCCCAGTTAGTTTCAGTCGAAAATGTTAATGAAAATTAATAAATTTAAAAAAATTGTTAAAATTGACTATAAAGAGCAAAAACTCCTTAGGCGGTCACTTGGCCATTTTGGTCATGTTGACCTATTTTAAGGTCTTACTGTGTTACAGTATTCAAGAAACATAAAAAAAAGAAAACAGATAACGAGGCAACATAATTGGAAAGTTTATTAAATTAGTAATTAAAAGTAGAAAATTTCTGTCCCTATTTAATATACCTTTATTAACCCGGATGGCCAGTGTTACAAGACTCCTTCAAAATTGTTATGATTTCTCTAAATATTGAATTAACTTTATTCCAATCGACGCTCTCAAGAAGTGATACCATCCACATGTTCCAAATGGTGTATTTTATTCGTCTGATATTTTGAAGAAAGGTAACAAGGTACTGGTTAAAATTTCAAATTAAAAAGAGAAATATGCAAATCAGGGCATCGCAAAGAACGTCAGGTTTGACGTCACAAAAAACGGTAACATTTCAATTAAATAAGAAGCTCGCTTTTAAAGAAACGGATTAATATATATATAAATTATTTCGTAAAAAGTTTAATCAACCACTGTATGAAACATAATATTATCAATTTTATGATCGTTGTTTGAATCTACTAGACGTCCTTGACATTGTACAGAAAGCATCCGTCCTGATAGAAAACGCTCACTTTGTCTACTTAACTGATCGTCGAAGGTCTATGCTTGGCCGAGTATTGCAAGAATGTTTAGATTTGTTAGCGGAGAAAGATAGCAAGAAAACTCTGTCAAACTGTGCTCATTAATATTAGTTCAGCAATTTGTCACTTAAGAAAGCAATGACAACAGGAAATTGATTAGTTACCTTCAAACTGTGCTCCGTTCCAAAATTAAATCATCTAAATTTGATAATCGTTACAAAAATCATTTAATTTTAACTCAATTTTAGCTATTTTAGCCTATACACTGCAATGTTAAAAGCCTTTCGCTTCGATTTTTAAAACAGCTCAGGAACCTGTATTTTTGCAACAACAGTCATTATGTTTCGTTTAAATGTGTATGTTGTTGTGTATATTCATGTTCTGCCCCGTCAACCTGTCTATCACTTAAATTAAATTTAAAACAGACATTTTTTCAAAATTCCCTATAATTTTAATGTAATTTCCGGGACCCGTATCCGATTTCTTTAGTATAATATTCAAATAAGCAAGGTGACGTTGATTTCTGGATATGGCAACTACGCAATAAGTATAAGAGCATCTAACTTCATCAATCCTTCGAAAGGTTTAACGAAATTATGGTCACGACTAGACGGGAGATACGGTTCACCAGAGAAATCTGAAAGCTCTCTCAAGACACGAGTTTCATCATTTCTAAAACTTTCTAACAAAGACAATGTAAATCTGTACGAGCTGGCAGATCTATTATCCGAAATTCTTTACGTATAATCACAACCTGCATACAGTACGCTGTTAGCCTATTTTTATTCTTCCGTTGGCGTTAAACCTATCGTGGAAAAGCTCCCGTATTATATACAAGAGAAATGGACCAACCGAGCAGCTCGCTACAAATTGGAGAATTCTGTCGCATATCCTTCCTTTCAGTACTTTGTTGATTTTATATCAGAATTAAGCCGCATTAAAAACGACCCCAGCTTCAACCGTACCATTGGAGTTCCTCATACTGTATATGATTTATGGTTAATGTTCGAATTTCACAAGCTTAGAAAAAGCAAAGCTGCATTAATATTGACGACTAAGATTCCATCTCGGCCGGGAACATTTAACTTCCGACAGCTGTCTTTTGAGTTCCCCGTTTTCTGATTCCAGCTTTTCTGTCTTTTCCATAACCTTTTGAAAAATAAGTCCATCGATCAGTAAGTAACGAATAAATTTAAATCGGTTCAATTGTTGTCAAACGCACCCTCACCTAAACATGCGCCGCCGAACATGATAGTTATATTTTCTGCAATTTTAAACACTTACAGGATATATCTCTAACAATTTTCTTATTTGTTAATCATGTAAATATATTGGACGAAATTAGTTAAGCAAGTTACAGCACGTAAAGTGTCAATTATATTTTCTTACGTCACACAGGTAATGGAAAATAAATTTGTCGTTTATAGCATTGTGGTAGCGAAGGTAAAAACTTAAATTGCGGTACGTCTAAACAACGCCTTGGTGCACTAAGCTCCAGGAAGTGCACTAAGCCCATGATGGACCAGTCAAATAAGCACCAAGGTCATTAAGTACGATACAGATTTGAATAAAGAGCATATATTTAAATTTTGGTGTAAGTATATTCAGAAATAAAAGAGTTATTAACATTTTATATGGCACGCGCCGATTTTGTGTAATGTGTCTAGTTGTCATATTGTTGATTAACAAAAATTATACATACTGCAGTACGGATATGAAGAGAGGCTTAAATATGCACCAAGATCATTTATCAAGATAAATCATTATATTAAAAAACGTATGTTAAAAGGTCGTTCGATAACATAAAGAGATTTAAAGTTATTTACATTTTTAACGTGACACGCGCTCTTTTTGTGTAATGTATGTCTGATCACCTTGTTAATTAATCCAATCAATTCTGAGGGATTATCTTTTAACTAGTAAATTATTTTCTTTGTTCCTAATTAGTAATGTTAAAAGGTCTGTTTAATGTGATGCTTTGTGAGAATTTTTTTTTTGGAAAAAGTGTTTGTTTGTATTGTTGATTATTCCTTTTTTTTTCTTCCCCATTTAGTTTTTCAAGATGGCTATGTTCTGATATACGGAGAAAAACAAAAAACTAACATAATATCCAGGATTGCATACTGAATCCATACACGTATATAAACTTATATGTCACCATCCTTGTTTTTGAGATAAATGGCTTCAAAGATGATTGATACCCTTAGAATTTGGCCGAAAACGTGCGACGTTATTGAATACAGAATGTAACGTTATTCCTACTCAGAGAAATGAGATACTGGTTCATTATTAGAAGATGCGATATGAGTGATATCGAGACAACTACCCAAAGTCACAGTATAAATACATTTGTCTGCCACACCGTCGCACTATCTTGAAAAATTAGCGGGGAAATATAACGTTATTTTCGGAAAACCTCTTAATTTTTGGCGCAATTTGTGAGGCGTACGGGGATTGAGTAAACATTACAATATATTATATTTCTCAATTTTCTTAAAAAAGAGTATGGTGACATATATTTTTCAAAACGTTATGACGTTCCATTTTTTTTAAATAATAACATATCTTACCTTGGCCAAATCGACACCGTTAGAAATGTTTCAAAAAATCAAAAATGTGCATTCCAAATGTTCTTATCTTGCCGTTGTTTGGGTCCACCATGACGTTTTTGGCTTTATTTGAGTAGGAATTAATGCGTTAAATGATAAAGTTAGATTTTTCTTACCATCTTGAATTATTTTGTTTCAATTTGTGCCCAATTATATAAGTATATGTTGATTAAAAAATCATATATAATTTTTTCAAATAAAAACATTTTTTACTTTTTAATGTTTTTTTGCAAAAACGAAATCGACAACATATATTTTTTTTTGGCAAAATGTGATTCCATGCCAATTGAAGAATAAAATATCTTAAAGGAAAAAGATTCTCATCGTCAGAAATAAACTGTTGGATATGCCCTTAAGGAGGGATATTTGCGAAAAATACCAGTCGAGAGAATGTAAAATTTCACGAGCCGTGAGGCGAGTGAAATTCATTCTCAAGACAATGATTATTCAAACGATATCAAATGATTATTCAAACGCTATCGAAGTAAGTGTTTCGTGTCACTAAAATTATCTGAAGGAGTGTGCTTGATTTTATTTCTATATGTTAACAAATCTGTATTGAATTCTAAACTTATTAACCTGCACTGCATCCCACGAAAGGAGAAACCAATCATCTCTGGTGCAAAATGGTTTATCGTTGAATGAAAGGCTTCAAGATCTGAAGTCTGGTGAATAGGTGAAAGCTTTTTAACGGACGTTTTAAGTCGTGTGGCTGTCAAAAGCTCTTCGGTCTTCACACAAGCTTTCGTTCCTGAAATAAAAATTAGTAAAATTAAAAAAACTATGAAGAAAGAAATTAATTAGTCCTCCTCTCCTCCCTCCCACTTTTTGTTATAAGAAGCCAATATTTTTACTTAAATCATTGAATGTCATTACAATGTAATTATATCATTTTGATTTTTTGTACACATGTTAAATGCTGTTTTTTTCATGTTTGGATTGAGAAATGTTTGGTGTAATTTTAATAGGATTATTACCTAAGAATCATTAATGTAGCTGTCATTCATCTTGTATCTGTCATTCATCTTTTATCTGATATAGAGCTGAAATCACTGGGGTTGATAAGACATTCAGTTTTAACAAACATCCAGTTATTTTTTATTAATAGTATATTTCAATTAAATTATAGGAAAATACAAATAAAATTTACTTTTTATATCTTGATCGGAATACAACACTATTATCTCACCTGGTTTCAACTATTTCTTTTTTTCTGTCATTGCCAACTAGTTCCCCGTGTAAACAGTTGGCAACTTTGTCAGAATGTCCTCTGTGTTTGTTCTGCAAATGGTTAGCAACAAATAACCATTTTGATACCATTTCTTCACTGTCACCATTTGGAGTGAATGCTGCAACCCAATACATATGGTTGGTAATGCTTTTGATCCATTATCCAACGTTTTTACAGTCTTTTTCCTTGCTGATCTTTACCAATTTTTTCTTTAAACCTGTAAGCATATATATTTTACCATTATGAAGCAAACGTTAATAACTTATCTACTATGGGTGTTATCATGGTGGACTACGTAAAACTTGCATGTTTGTGAATATTAAATATCTTGGTTTTAACAAAGTCTGCATATAAACCTATAGAAAATTGGTATTTAACAAAGTCTACATATAAACATATAGAAAATTGGTATTTAACAAAGTCTACATATAAACCTATAGAAAATTTGTATTTAAAAAATAATAATGAATCCACAGTATGTCCAAAAAGCCAGATAATGGGAACAATAAATCAACTAAAATATTTATCTTTCATTATAAAGAAGTATAATAAATACATCAATGTTAATTTATTAAAGAATACAAGGATCATGCATACATTTCTTTATTTATCAGTTTGTTGGTTTCCTTGTTTGAATTGCATTTGTTCAAAGGACTTATTTGTAGTTTTACTAAGATTTTAATTTGTGTGATCATTGTATATGGCGTTATGTAACCAATAATTGTCTATCCCTAAATCAACCAAATTTGGTCAGTAGATAGTTGTATCATAGGCAATGATTCCAGCTATTATTAATATCATTCTATTTTTGAAACTTAACAAACCTTTAGCAACATGCCAAACATCAAAGTAGTGAGTAATGTGGGGTGTCTGTTCTCTTACAAATTTTACAATCTGGACATGTTAGTCGGTTATAAGGGTTTGTACTTGCAGGTTGTTGTCTTCAAAGCATTTTGATGACCGTATCAACCCTTCTTTCTCAATCGCATTACTAGAACTGACCTCATTACTCTACAAGAAAATATCTACATAGTAATTATATTAACACAATTTTAATATGTTTGTATCTCATTGCATACTTGAAAAAAAATATCACAGCAAGATACTTATTTCCATACATGCACAATGCAGAACTGCATTAAATTATAATCAAGCACTGTCATGCCTGATAATTATTTGTTTGTCTTTTCTAATTAGTATGCATTTTTTACCTTTTACTTGACAGTCTCAAGTATGTGCCAGGTCTTAGAAGGAATTAAAAGTCACTTAAGTCTAAATAATCAAATTCCTTCAAATAAAGTTTAACTGTGTAATCCTTGGACAATTCTGGGCAAGAAAACAAATTAATGTATGATATCATTGGTATTGATTGGATATGTACATGAACCTGTTTTACATTTAAATTTAACAAAACGAACCCACAAGTTACGTTGTCGGTCATCTTTTGGAAAAGCGTGTTGAGTATGTCCCGTTTTTGCCGAGTTCTTACATCCAGCAATTACACGATTCCTTCCCATTGTTGAATTGTAGATTTAAAGAACAGGGTGAATATATAAAAAGCACTGTCAATCGATAACTGTCAACAATAACGTATAAACGATCCACTGTTATTCTGCTTTCACTTTGTTAATGACCTGTTGTCTATTTATCTACATGATCTGAACCGCACTGTATGTCACTTCCGGCGAGTAGTAATATAAGAATAAGTGGCAAGTTTTTTAACAAATCATTCAGGTGTTCAAATGGCGATCGGCCAGTATTTTACAAATATCTCGATAACTAATTAACCAAATTTCATCGGGGTTTTGGCGTTTTTATACGGTAATTTAATACTATAAAATGAAAGTAACTTTATAAAAGCGTTTTAGTTACTCTTTAACTGTGATCCACCAAACATGTTTTCATTTCTTCGAACATGCCTACAAACAGATTCAAGCAGTTCCTGATTTTTTCTGGACATCATACTAATTGCATCAAACATTAAATATTCTCTTTGCTCGATCTTCTATTAAGCAGAAGCAAATCGGTCATCATGATTATTTAATTCCTTCATTTGTTTTATGATGTACCGTCCATCCAAAATACCAGACCAGTGATGGAGAGTAGTATCCTCAAATCCCAGTTGTGTGCTGTTTTGGGGTGTTTAAGTTTCATTTCTTTAATTATACTTCTACAACGCAGTGATGTTAAGGCAATTTCGAGGATTTTTTGTCAGGGGTAGGTAACTCCGCAATTACCCCATTATATATTCATCAATGGCGGCTTCCGTAAGCAGCGTCCATCGATAAAATTGTTGATTACAAATTGCATGCATGAATGCGGATAAAAAAATAATATTGGTATGATGTTCATTGATTATTAAAACATGATTACGGCATTTTTGTGCCGAAACTATATTATAAATGGTTGCAATAGATGTTTTTGTTGCCGGGATTAGACCCCGCCTTCGTTGGAGTATCAACCAATGAAAAGCCGATCGCCGTCTTTAGATGCTTGAAGATGGCAGAAGTGAAAGCATCTTGCTGGAGCAATTATTTTCTCTAATGCGTGAAAATAAACCGACAAAAGTAAGTGACAGCTTTAAAATATGTAAGCACAAAGGAATATAAGTTGTTTACTTTGTATATCATTCATTTCAGTAGAGGAAAAGAGGTAAAAATAAGAAAAAAATGGAATTAAAATTTGCCAAACATGCTACACGTGGTCAGATCGAAATTACACCGGGAAAAAAATATATAACATGTAATAATTGACTCCCATTTCTTAATCAAAAGAGTAGCGGATGAAACAAATGTGTCTCGAAAGGTTTGTACACCTTGCATTCCCTATTGTCAAGACACCATTCACGGTATTTATCGTGAAATTGTTCATTTTTTCTATATTTTTTTTAGTGTGCATTAATCATATGGACCTACATGTAGCTTGTCCATCATTCATGTTCAGATACTCGTGTCTGGTGATCAATTTATATATTTTTATGATCCAATAACAAATATTTAATCAAGCCTAACAAGAGATCATAGATAAGTTTCAAAGTAACAATAATTTTGACTACATGCATGTAGAGGAGGAGTAAAATTTTACCACCCTCCAAATGCTCTATTCCAAGATTACTCTGATGTCCAACGGCTGTGTTGCCAGACAAGCTTGGGCCGTGGGACCACTTTGTCCCACAGCGGCAGCGTCTGGCAAAACAGTGGTTGGAGGTCAGAGTAATTTTGCACTCTTGACTTCCTAATAATTATAAAGTCTGGCAAGGCAATTTTTTTGGGGACGCCTTCCTATGTGTGAAAAGGCTATTTTATTTTTTAGGAAGGGGTCCCAAAAGGCTATTTTATTTTATAGAAAGGCTTCCCACAAAAAAATAAGTAGCCTTGACAGCCGTCATCATTACTTGGACTAGACAAAATAATTATGACGTCTGGCAAGGCTATTATATTTTTTTTCTTGGACACTTTCCTGTGTACATTGTAGGAAGGCGTCCCAGGAAAAAATTATAAGCCTTGTCAGACGTCATAATTATTTGGACTAGACAAAACCATGCCTTATTCTGTAAGACTGTGTTGGTCTCTGAAGTCATGAGTTGAATATTGTATTTGTTCTTTTGTTGCCATGTTCACAAATCAGCCCTTTCAGACAGCAAATGGACAGTTTTCTTGTGTTTGAATTATTTTATTTTTTGTTTTTATCTGTGCCTTAATTATGATTATAATTATAGCTTGCTACACCTTGTGGGTTGTGTTTATTGTTGAGGCATTAAATACTGTAAATTCAGAAATTATTGCGAGGTTTTTATTATTGCGAATAATGCGACCAAGTTGTAAAAGCAATAATTAAAACTCCCATTATGTAATATTTTAACTGAATTAAACATGACTTTTCTGAAAATCGTAAAAATTAAAATCGCATTCAAGTGTAAAATGACAAAATCGCAATAATAAATGCACGCAATAATATCTGAATTTATAGTATTAAAATGGGACCGACGGACAGTCTCATATTGACAACCTGGTATGTAACATTATCCCATCATTCCTTATTTTACTTCCATGTGTGTATAAAATATGCAAGGTGAAAATTTAGTGCCTTGTTTCCACAGCGAATAGGTTAGTTGAGGGTTGATCTTAGACATGTAGCATGCAAATATAAATAAATTTTAATGCACGAAACATTTATTAAGGGACTTATATGGCTGTCTATTAAAACCTAATTTTTAGCTTACTACATGTATATATGGTATGGGAATAACTCAGGAATTATCTTGTTATACGTACATATATATACAATATTAGGTCAATGTCATGAAAATATAACCTTTTTTGTATGAGGCTGAGAAACTGGATAGGGCTAGGTTCTACCGAGCCCTTCCCCAGTTTTGCACCAAGTACATGTACAAAAAGGTTATATTTTTAAGACATTGACCTAATTTTGTTTTTATACTGCAACTTGCATGACTTGAATTATTACATGATAGCTTTTTAAATTGTAACACAAATTTAAAACTTATTTCCATCCCTTAATCATGTTAATGCACCCCTTATGGTGGAAAAAGTGTTCCATGATGAAATTGACCTTTACGTTATACAAAATATATATAGCTATATGTTAATACTAATTTAGGAAATAAACGCAGGTAGTTGCAGTATAAACAGTGATGTGATGTGCTGCTGGAAGTGGAATAGACAGTCTGCATAAAATAAAATTCCAACTACTGTAAGAAATCAATATTCTGAAATTTTATTTGTGTCTAATAAGGCAGTTATATTTTAACCATGCATTCCAAATTATAATCGGGTATTAAGGAACACCGACCAATTAAGGCGCTGCAGGAAATACAAAAATATTTTTGAAGGCACTGCGAGATCGCAGCGTCATATCCGCCAGGGGAGAACACTGCTAGTCTAGTTTTCCTAAGGCCAAATAGAATATATATGTGGTTGCAGTTACCCTAACTACCCTACTTTTTAGTTTTGATAATAGACCATCATAAAGAATATTTTTGCTTTTTTCATTAAGCAAGTGTTAATGTTGCTCCCATACATGCCATATAGACTTAAGAAAAATCTCAAAAAAAAAAATCCCCATAAAATCAATGAAATAAAAACACTTAACTACATGTACCTACCTACCCTAACTTTTTTTTTTAGATGTAACTGAAAGCATGCATACAAATTTATTTAAAATACAAAATTTAGAATCCTTAATAGCATACATTTGTACATGTATGGTCCAAAAAGGTGAAAAAAAGGGAATAGATTAGTATGTGCATGTTCTACTGGTTTAACCACTACACATCATGGATACATGTATGTACCAAGTCTAACTAGTTTTAATTTATTTTGAGATATTGTATAGGGTAACATCATTAATGGCCAACATGGTCTAGACTAAACATTAAATAAATCAATAGACACCCTAAATACATAGATGCCAACCATAACAGTTTGTCCATAATTGTTGCGATTTTTTGGCATAATTTAGGGTGTTACAGTAACATTTTACTACTTACGTTTTTCTGTTCATTTTCGGTCCTGAACCACTTTTGTCCTTTAAATAATCTTGTGATCATTTTGACGCTTGATTGTATGAATTGTTTGGGAGGTGTAAGCGTGTGAGTGATTCAGAATATAAAACATATATGGGTTTCTCAGGATTTTGTACATGTAAAGTATGATTTATCCATTTATTGTTAAGATTCCCAATAGTTAAGTAAATCATTTGATATGATTTTCCTTTCCCCTACTAAGATTTCCCTGTACATGTTTTATTTGGTTTTTAAGATCTCTTCAGAACAAGTGCTTATGCTGCAAAGAAAAGAAATTTGGGACAATATTTTGGTCCTGAAAATTTCATTGAGTTTCTTAGTCTTAATTACTGTTTTATAAAATCAATACAATAATACTATGGGTATTGTTAATATTGTAAACATAACTTCAGGCAATTAAGATGTGTATTGACAGTAAGTTAAAACAGTTAATTTACATTTGTAAAACAAAAATGGTATTTTAATAGAAAACTTTTTATTACAAGTCTTTGTCATGTTTGTTCCTCACTTGCTCATCAACTTTGTCTAGTTTCCATATTAAAATAAAGGAAAACATTTGCCAATCACTTTTAATCAAGTTATTTATAGTATGCTTATTTAAAAAAAATAAAAATACTGTGATTACTGAAAAAAAAATTGCATTTGTAACTGAAATCTCAAAAAAAAATTATCGCACGATTGCACAAAAAAGAGGTTGGCATCTATGTAAATACACAGTGATAATTAAATATATGGTACAACTCCTGTGTACTTAACAATTTATGTTATCATTGTTCATTAATTTGATTTTTTTTGCTTTAATCTATGCAGTATGCTTCTTTTATTCATAATTTCATATCTTTTTTTATTGAATTGTTTAACATTTGTCATTTCCATGATCTCAGATCTTTCTTAGCTTATACATTACAGTATGGGTTTTGCTTCATGTTGCAGGCATCAATGGCATTTGGTTGTTAAGTTCTTAGTGAATTTGTTTTTTATATTGAGTCGTCTCATTGGCATACCACATCAGTGACATGCATATAAACTTTTCTTGCACATGACTAGAATTTTCCTTCTTTTCTGGTGGTTCACTCTGCATTCAGAAGGTCACTTCCATTTATATGTTGAAGTTCCCTTCCTTCCAGGCTTGTGACGGGCAAGATTTTACATAATCTTGGCTGCATTCCCCACCCACCACCACATTGCAAATTTCAGTCCAAGTGGATACTTTTATAATTATTTTTATGCTGTTCACTTTAAAAAAAAAATTTGCAGTTAAATATTTAGTTAGGTTTTTATTTATAAAATATGATTTACATATTGCAAAACTTTGCCTTATTTGTTTGCGACTTTATTTTTTATTTTAAGAAACAGTAATTGGTTTACAATTATGGTCTGTTAATGGTTTTAATAAAATTCAATATTTGAAGAAAGAAAGACGGATGACATGCAAACATTTTCTTAAACATGTTAAAACATTGACTGTTTAATTTCAAGTATCATTACGATTTTTTTTTAAATGTTTATCATTTACTTATATATAATGTTTGTCCAAATTTAAATGTGCAAATTTAACTAGAAGGGGGGGGGGGGGGGGGGGGGGAAGTGAACCAAAAATGTTCATTTAATATAAGAATTTTAACCGGACTTGGACTGAAACTAAATATTGCAATGTAGAATACGAAATGAAATAAAGTAAGGGGAATTTTACACAGCAAGGGAGTTTGTATACTGAAATTTTATGGATATCACTTTGTACATGTTATATGGATGAAATATTTTACCTATTTTTATATGCATGTCATCCATGCCATCATAATTTTTGTGTTACATTTTAATTTTTTTTTTTTGTTTTTTTTTTTGTTGAACTTTTTTAAAATTTAGAAAAAATTACAACAAAAACTGGTTAGATAAATCTTGAAAGTTCACAAAATATAACTTTTTAAAATTATTTATTATTATAAGATCAAAATTTAGAAATATTTTTAGAATTATAAAATACCAGACAGAATAGTTCAAAACTCTACAGATCATAATAAATCACATGACCAACCCTATGGCCAACCTACTCTGATACTGTTTTATACAACACAATTTAGATGTCCAGAAATTCTAACAGTCACCTCGGTATATGATAAAATTACAAAATAGTCATCACAGGGAAATTTTAATACTATCCTGTATTTTTATGTCATATCCAGTATTATTATGTCATATCCGGTATTATTATGTCATATCCAGTGAAGATTTTAATGTCAAATCCAGGAATTTGATTTCTCAAATTAGTACATATCCAGTAGAGAATCGGCTGTATACATGGGTTTGACTCTCAAGTACATGAAGCTGATGCTGTATTCACTGTCTCATTCTAATGATGAATTTAAGATAAAGCTACCTATCATTGAATAAGATTTACCTGAACGAATGTAACTCTTTTAATATTGTATTTATACTAACTTGAAATCAATTTTAGAGGGCCTTCGTAACCTGTAAATTGCAGACGTTAGACCCCCATCTTAATTAACTATGGTGTTCGGTTTTCCTTCTGAAAGTTTTAGGTTCTAAATATCCCGACACCCCAGTTTACCTTCAACAGTAAAAATTGGCTGCCCCATTACAACCTTCAACAGTAAAAATTGGCCGCCCCATTACAACCAAAAGTGCTAGAAGTGGCCTTATATTACATCACAAATCAATCACTCAAAAATTAGCCCGAGTTTTTTTAAGTCTGCCTTAAGATTACTCTGATACATGTAGATCGGAACAAGGATTGTTCTTCAAATTTCAGTTGTCAACAAGTTTATGATTATATGGTCATTTTTATAAATTTACTGTTACAAAACTGAATTTTTCAAAAAACTTAAGGATTTTCTTATCCCAGGAATAGATTACCTTAGCCATATTTAGCACAACTTTTTGGAATTTTGGGTCCTCAATGTTTGGTTTAATACTATTTTGATCTAAGTGTCACTGATGAGTCGTACAAAATGTATGTAGACGAAACGCCTGTTGGCGTACTAAATTATAATCTTGGTACTTTTGATAACTATTAAAAATTATGACAATGTGAGAAGTGAATACAGTAGCTGTCATGTCTGTTTATTGGAGATGTCCACTTCATAAATCTCTTCATATTTAATATAACAAAAAAAGGCTTTTTCAAAAAGAAAATTAGTAAAAAAGGGGAAATGGGGCTGACTGGCAGATTCTTAAAATAAATGATGATGTTACAGCTGATGAAGGCCTCTATGTGACTTGGAGATTATAATGATTAGGAAGAACAGCAATTAAAACAGTCTTGTTCAGTCTTTTATACCATCTTTTTTAGTGATTGTCATTTGTTGCTCATTTGCTACATGTCTGATGTTAATTATTTTAACATTGGCACTCATACCACCTCTTCCTATATCAATTCATAGTTCTAGCAGAAATGAAGTCATTGGTTTCCTCATTTATACTGTTTCACAATTTTTAATGCCTTGGTAATGGCATTTTATACCTTACTTAACAGTATTGTTTTTGCTCATTGTTGAAGGCAGTTAAATGACCTACTGTTGTTTCAAATTACCATGATATTAACCTATATAGATACATGTTTCCTTGAAGAACATACCATAACACTGTATGGATTTTGTTTTAATCCATTCCCCATCCCCCTTTTTCACATTCATTTTTGAAAAAGCCTTGTGATGCAAGGCACTGGAGGTATACAAATTAAAAATGCCCAATGCACCGTTTGACAGATTTTAAAATATTGAACGTTGATGAGTCACTGAATGAAGTTGTCGTTATTAGCCTCATATTATCACATAACAATTTTGTTGTGGTCTCGTACATGTATTCTTTTTTTTACATAAATAAGGCTGTTAGCTTTCTCGTTTGAATTGTTTTACATTGCCTTATCAGGGCCTTTTATAGCTGACTATGCAGTATGGGCTTTGCTCATTGTTGAAGGCCGTATGGTAACCTATTGTTGTTAATGTTTGTGTCATTTTGGTCTTTTGTGGATAGTTGTCTCATTGGCAATCAAACCACATCTTCTTTTTCATATGTAAGCGTCTAAGGAGCATATTGTAAATCTTGCACTTTAAAAGCAATAATTTTTATACCAATGTAACCTGTACTGGATATTATGCAAATTATATCTCCGACTGGACATCCATCATATGTCATATCATACATGAATCTAAAACTTGTGCTGTAGATACTTAACTTTATAGAAAAACTTTATATTTAGAGACTATATAACTTTATAGAAAAACTTTATATTTAGAAACTATATGATTTAAGCATATTAAGTAAATGTGTTTTCTTGTTTAAATTTTAATCTTTAAAATATATATTGTATATATATCTTACTGTACAGTATGGGATTTGCTCATTATTGACAGTTGTTAATTCTCTGCTATGTAGATATTTCATTGACAACCATTCCACATCTCCTTTTTTATTTCGTTGGTATGCTTGGTGTCATGTAATATAATTAATTATGGATTTAGTCCCCCCAAATTTACAGTGCAATGGACATTAATAATGGTACAATCCCCAGTGGTCAAGCAGCTTTTGTGCAATCCGTTTGTCAGCTAACAGATTCTCTAGGTTCTCCTTTCCCTCATTATTTTGTATTATGTCTTTCAGGAAATGGTACTTTTTGCTGACCTCAATCTGTAGCCGGGAGAATGATTGATTAAAATTTGATATGAAGGATTTATGAGTGGGATGTTTCATCTTCAATGCCTTATACTTGATGCAGTCATCCACATCGGTTGATGGGCCCAGTAACTGAACAGCCAGACCAAAAGGGGTCTTCTTTCTACTAGATACTGAAATAAAAAAAAATGAATGTATATGACATATCAATATAAACGAGTCTAAATTGAAAACTATGTTCAAACCTTTGCTTTGGATAAAAACCGCAATATATATATATATATATATATATGTACTTATTTTTTATTTAAATGAAATGGAAACAAAATTAAACTATATTATTACATTTGTTGCAATGAACTACATGCAATGAGTTTATCAGTTACAGTGATTTCACAATAGAATAAAGACCAATAGACGCTGTCAATAGAAACTAATTGAAAAGGATGTGTAGAAAAGGAAATATAGTTTCTTACATTTTCTACTTCTTTTTTTTCATAAAAAGGAAATTTGCCTATGGTTACAAATATGCTCAACTTGTGACAGAACAGCAACAATATCATCAATATTAAACTCATGTTCTACACACATTTGTGAATTAATGTGTTGTTCGGTCATGTATTGAAATTAAAATATTTTTGTTGCATAATTGATTTCTTTCACAAGTTATTCTATAAGTATTTTTGAACATGAATCAAAACAATTCACTTAAACTTTTTCGAATTTTTAAATTTCATCACTGTTTTGTCACAAAAAATTGCCAATTTTCTTTATTTTAGCTGAGAAAATTTATATAAGGAAACCTTTACTTACCAGTCTCAGTGTTCGAAATTTCAGATTCGAACAATTTTCTTTTGCATGTTGATGGTTTTTGGTTAACTGAAAATTAGAAATAATGGTTTCATGTATGGAAAAGGGAGATGAGACAGCAATCCAAAAAAACAAAGTAGAAAAGTATTTGCATACATGTAATTTCGGTTTATTTATATATACAATAATAAGACATTAAAGAATGAGAGTCTGAAGTTTAAGTAAAATTACCTGGTAATATATTTCGTTGGGTGGTAACACTTTCATGGACACTGATGTTGCTAGGCTGTATAGTCCACTTTAAAACTGAAATTAAACATATTAATTTAAAAACCTGTCAATAGATAGATTCCTTTAAAATTGATATAAAATTTATGATATTATTAAGGCTATTTCATTAAATGCATGTAGGTGGAAGATGATTATGCATAATGGTAAAAAAAAAACCATGGCCCACATTCAATAATTAAACTTCTACCCTCCTACCATTTTAATGGAGACTAAGCCTTTACCGAAACTATACATATAAAATTATATGTCATTAACAGCTGCTTATTGTTTATATATTTGTACAAGAATATAAAAAAAATGTTTTATTAAAGGCATCATGTAGGAACAATGTATGTATGTTAATGTCAGATGCAGGAATAAATCCATCATGTCCATCAATAAAAAAAAAAGCGCAGAATAATTTTAGAAGTCTTTTTTATGCTATGCCTACACTATTATTAGGTAGGCATGTTCCTGGTGTGGGTGTCTGTATGAATCTGTTCTCTTGTGGTAAAATACAATTTTGTTCTAGGTTACTTAATGGTCACATCAATTTGAATCTCTACTTGATTTGAATTATTTAATTACCTTTAATATGTGATTTGTACAAATGTTTAATGTTGTTGTTCTCGAGCAGTTTCCTCTCTCTTTCCTCTCTGGTCTCAAGTTCATTTTCTATGTCTGGAATTTGATATGGATCTATGATAAATGTTTAGATGAAATAAAATTTATGTAGATTACTGAAATAAAATTTATGCAGATTACATAACATTTTCTAAAGTGTCAACAAAAAAGGGCAAAATATGATTAGGATATTAACCTGTAGGCTGTACCTTTCTTGCCTGAAGAATTTTAAGTATTTTTAAATCTGTGTTTTTAATATGCTAAATGAACATTATTAGTGATTGAATTTATATAAGATAAACAATCAAATGAAGTTTACACACACCTTTTAAGAATATAATCATCATATTAATACATTATTTCCTTTGTAGTAATATACCTTGTTCTAAATTCTTTTCAGGCGAAGTTGATAGTTGATCCTCGTTGGCAGGTTCTTTGGTGCCACTACTGCCTTGAAATTCTATGGAGAGAAAAACATGCAGGTAAAGAATTAAAATTATGATGCTTAATCATACTGAACAGACACAGTTTTTCTGTCCAAAATTGATTTTGTTGATCTTGCTAAATAGATAGACATAATTATATATACTTATGCTATACAATTGACATGAAAGACGGTACACAAATTGGTCAATAGATATAGGAAGATGTGGTGTGAGTGCCAACGAGACAACTCTCCATCCAAATAACAATTTCAAAAAGTAAACCATTATAGGTCAATGTACGGCCTTCAACACGTAGCCTTGGCTCACACAGAACAACAAGCTATAAAGGGCCCCAAAATTACTAGTGTAAAACTATTCAAACGGCAAAACCAACGATCAAGTTTACTTTCTCCATATCAAAATAAGAAGATAAAAAGACACATTTATAACTTATTATACAAATAACTATTTCTGTGTTTGTTTTTTTCCTAGATTCATAAAATTTGTCTATCAACTAACATGAATGGAGAAAAACAAGTTTAACTTAAGGTAGATGGGGTGGGGTGTCTTAATTGTATTTCATAGAATTTTTTAATAATTGGACCATAAATCATAATCTACGTCATAGAATTTTGAGATAACCTATGAGAATATAACTTTAATAGTATGCTTTCAGTTAAGAAAAAGAAAAAAATAGGGTCCCCAGACCTGTTTTCTTGCTACATAATAAAACAGGTAAACATTCCATTGTTAAAGTACCTTAATCTGAATTATCTGCCCTTGCGTTTGAGTTGCCTCCCCTTAATGCCTTATGTGGCAAAATTATAAAAAAAAAAATAATTTAACAAAAGTTTACTGTTTTTTGTAAAATACAACCCTAAATATGATACAGCATGTCATTTTCTATATTGAAATGAAAGTTCTTACACATAAATTTCCTACTACTTTCAAAATTTGCACATTCTATTAAAGATATAGACCTTGTTTTCTGGTATTCCGAAATCCATGATGGAAGAAGACACCCTATCTACCTTAAGATTAATCATTGATATTAGCATGATTGTTTTAGTATTGAGAAACATTTAAATCTATCATTTACCTTGTACAGGTATGTTGTGCTGGTAGTTGTCTGTTGACTCAGATGGCAAGTCTACAAAAAACATCAGTAGTTTCTGGTAAGTTTATACAGTATTAAGATGCAATTTTAAGGAATTAAATAATAACATCTAAAAAGAATTTTAAGTTATTTTTCACTTAACATTTATTACTTAAGGCATAACTTTCATAACTTGAAATATTGTCAAACAAGTAAGAATTAAAATGTATCAAATACCAGATTTTCACCAAAAAAATCATGAAATTATTATTCGAAAAAATACCTAGATTTCCAAATATATGTATGATGATGAATATATAATATAAGGTCTTTAAAACTTCTAGCAGCAAAATATTTGCAAATTCAAATTGAGAACATGTAAATCAATATTCTACATTGCTTTGTACACGATTGTTATACTGAGCTGGATTTTAAACATGCTTGTAAACAAGGAACACAATTAATTCCAAACATGAACAAGCACGTCTTTTCTTTTATATCCTTAATAATAAAGTTATTTTTGATTGATTAGTAGAGATGCAGCCATAAAACAAAAGTTTATCAGTTAAGAAAGGTATATATAACAAAAAAAATCGAATTTTTGCAAGAGTATTCAGTTATATCTGGACCCGATTTATCAAAAAATATTATAATCTAAATTATGTTGTTGCTTGGGAAATTTTCATTGCATTTCTCATGAATAGTCTTGCAATATCACCAATAATATAATATTTTGGAGTTGACATTGGTTTAAACAGTTTATACATACCTGTCTCAGTTGGTGTTATATACACGACTTTGCCATCTTTGTCAAACGTCTTAATTCTTTGAAGTGGTAATGTGATGATGTTTCTTTTATAATTTTCTATAACCTTTTCCCAGATGTCTTTCAGTTGTTGATGTTCTTCTTTATAGGAGGATGACCGGAAGTGGTGCATGTCTGGACCTTCGATGTGAAAAGGTTCATCATCAGGACCATCAATGGAAGATCATGTTACCATCTTCCATATGCCACCAAACTCCTTCGCCAGGTAAGATGTAATCACTTATCCTCTCCAGATGGCTTTGTAATAAAATAGGTCTTGTATTAAGAATGGTTGAAGGAATTAAAGTTCTGGGTTTGGCCTGAATTTGTTTCGCGAGCTTTTGAATGATAGATTCTTGAATGTAAATACTGTCCTGCTTGCTGGATTGTTGACAAGTGAATCGAAGAACTGCGTTGTCGCATACGGTTTTTGGTTGACGGTTACTGGTGTTTTCTGAAATTCTTCGTAGATCTCCAAAACATCTTTCTTCTTGTTCTGTTACGAGGGACCTTAAATTAAATATTCTTTGAACTTCTGCAAGATGGATGGATACACTGTGGAAATGACTACCAAAAAATTTCCTTGATGTCATTTTAGACGGGACTCCGACAACGTTTCTGCAATTTATCGCGAGAAGAAAGCTTTGATTATATAGCCTTAGTATCTGTTTTGGAGATCTGGTGTTGTACTTAGAATACGAAATGTTGGTTATTTCAAGAAGCGAGTCAATCATCTGTCTTATGCTTGGATCAGTCTGTTGTGAAGAAGCTAAAAAATGGGATAATTTTACTAAGTATAGCCGCGCATCGGATCCCTTTATTTGATTTTTATCTCCGATGGTGTGTTTTGAAAATTCCTCTAATTCTTTTTGAAGTTTTTTGTCGCTTATATGGGATGGTAATTCAGTTATAATGTTCTGTATAAAATTGGAAAGATCATGTAATGGTTCCATGCCAAATATTTCATAGTTGTTTAAGTTCAGACGATGGGTTGAAAGAGTAGGATTTGTTGTCATTAGAGCTGGTGGTCTGCAAATTCCATGAAGTAGGGCGGATAGATTTTCTTGTAGTTCAGGACGTAACATGTTGTGAATATCAATATCTCTGCTTTCTAGTTCTTCTATGAGGTCGTCTTTCTTTAAATTTTGGAATGGATTTAAATTTCCCTTTTTCAGTTCTTCGAAACATCGTGTGGATTTTATTAAACTGACTCGTTCATCTAGTGTAAGAGGTGAAATGCCATAACAAAGAACAAAATTTCCATGAGCATTCGCGAGAACTCCACATACACAGGGATAATTTCCACCTCTCTGCTGTCCGATTTCAAATTGTCTTGCAGGACCGTCGCCGCTGAATACACGCATCACATCAAAAATTTTAATATTACCATTGTCTGCTGTGATAGGTTCCGATAAAATTTGGAGGTCTTCAATTCTAACTGCAGTGTAACTGGATTGTTCTACGTCGCTGCTACCTGATTGGCCGAAAATATATAACTTTGGTTTTTCTACTATACCTTGAACATTAATTGGCCTACGGTCTTTTTACGTCTCTTGGTACTCTATGTCAGTAAAATAGTTGGCAGGATCATATAGCCATGAGATGGTGAAACATACATAGGAATGGTTTAAGATGCAGCTGTGGTCGTGCCATAGTTTAATTTTTCTTGTTCTTTCAGTGAGTTTTAGATGTTCTATTTTATCTGAAAGAGTTCCTGCTGGTGGTTTTTGTCCGATCCCGATATAACGAGATGTAAGTTGGTCCATGGTTAAGCTGTCATATTCCTGGTCACTAAAATATCGTAATACTCCACTGCTTACCTGTTCCTGCAAAGCTATTCTTCTCAGTCTAACGAGGGGGAATTTTCTACCATGTATAACTGTTGTTTTCTGCTGCAATTTTCCATCTGTTATTGTAGTTGAAATGATGTCCTTTGGTGCTATTTCTTCCCCTAAATAGAAGTCTCCGGAAGCTATCTTTACCTTTATATATTTCTTCAAGTGGGATGACTGCCTTGGAGTAGGGAGGGAAATCTTTGTTCTGCTGACGATAACCACTTTTTTTGCCCTCCTTACCCTTCTAAAATATGCCCTTTGGTTTTTATAAACTTTTGATTTGAATTTGATGGTGTTAATTCCTTTGCTTCTAGCATATTCCTGTATAATTTGCCCCCCGTTTGCAGGAAATTTGTCGTTGCAGGTCATTTGATATTTACGGGCTAGAGCTGTCCAGTTGATCGTGTCCCCTTCATTTTTGGATTTAATCTCTGCTAAAAATTCTGTTCTGTCAAATCTGTAAGAGTCAAATTGTCCATGGTGGTTTTTGTGTTTCCTCTTACCAGTTTTCTCTTTCTCTAGACTCTTATTTACTCTCTGTTGGGCGTTGTCTTTGGTTTCAAAAAAATTGCCGATGCGGATCCTGTCATGCTCACGGAAGGAAATTGATGAAGAAAGGAAATTGTTAACGTCATTTCCTCCGTCGGTGAAAGATTCATTGATTTTTTTCCTGCTTTCTTGCATAACTTTAATTTTTGTTGATTGCAATTCCTTTGGTGTTACTGGTGGGGACAGCATGATGGAATCTGAAATGGGTCTTGGAAATTTCATATCTAAACGTTGCTCTACTATGGGTTGGATGATGTTGACGATTGATTTTATTACTTTCATTCCCTTGGTAGTGGTATTGCTGTTTGGTGATGTTATCTTTAATATGTTTTCTGTCCCTTGTTCGTAAAGCTGGTGTGCATTTTCAAAATTAGGTGCTATGGATTTATGAAGAGTTGAAAAGTTGAAATGAACAGTTGAACAAGGTCTACAGTCGACTAGCTGGTGTTGAAGCCTTTCATTGGAGCTAAGTGAAAGCCAATTTTTAAGACAAAAATGGCCAAGAAAAGAATGCTGCTGTCCAGATTTGTTAAGATTTTCCCAATATTTCTTGTCTGAGAGATATGATTGTAGTTTTGTGGTTTTGCTTCTAAATTGATCGAAATTCAAATACATTTTTGGGTACTTTTCCATAAAAATTGAATAGTTGTAGTATCTATCTTTCATGTTGATATTATTTGTCAGTCTCTCCTTATTTTCTTTATCTTTTTGGGTATTCCACCAGTTTATTGTCTCTATATCTTTGGTGGATCTGCTGATGATCACTTTTGCAAAGTTACAGTAGTTCATCCTAAAATTAATTTAATTCATTTTGTAAGTATATATTTTAGGGGGAAGGTCTTGAAGGTTAAGGTTTAATATGCAATGTTAGATACATGTGATAGCTTATGGAATTTTTATGATAAAAGTACACAAGTTGTTATATATACTAATAAAAAAAATGGGAAGAAGCAAATATTGGCAACTGTTTGCCCTTCAACAATGAGAAAAACACATACCATATTGTGGGTGGGCTTTTAAAGGTCAAGAAAGTAATGTTTGTCTACCATACATATATATACACTGTTCAGTCCTATCTTTCTCATGAACTATTAAAATCACTTAATGAAATTTGGTATATTTTTAATTCATATGAATAACATTGCTATACTGTGTGATTTGTTTAGATTCATCGGTTGGTAATTATCTGTGAATCAAAGGCTTCTATTCAACTTGATGCTTTTAATAATTTCATTTGTTATTAATGTCATATATTTTTGTAATTTGTCAATGTATTCCTTTCTACATCATGACATCAATTGTATGAAAAAAAAATAATCAACGTGTGGTTCAATTTATTTCAGTTCTTCATTGGTTAAAATCCATTCTAATGCAATTAGTTTGTAACGATACTTTTATTTGACGTTGACAAATATTTTGAGGTGTTAGATTCCACGTTCTACCAGTCTGTAACTATGAAAGCCACCATTTTGAATTCCAATAATTTAATTTTTTGGGGTATGCAATTTCTCAACAAAAAAAATAAACAAGATAGTCACATTCTGAGCCTCAAAATATTCTCTTTGTCTATATTGAAACCACTCTGAAGCGTACTAAAAGTAAAAATACTTTAAGTATTCATGTTTGGTATCCAGAGTATACATATAAAGTCACATTGTTAAGATGCCAATGACGATGTGACAGTTTCAAGAACTTTTTCATTTATAGCATTTTTAAGCCAAATATTTTAGACTGCTATACTTTGTATATTATGTATTATACAGTATAGCTTGAGGTATTATGTTATTCACTCAATTCTGTAATTATTTTATTTCTAATTTCAGACTTTCTCTAAACCAGAGTGTAGTATTTATGTGTTGCAGCCAACAGAGAAAAGTAACAAAAGGACCAAAAACTACCACTACAACTGAATTGTTTAAATCCGACATCCAAGTTTGCATTTGATGTACAGGAATATTGCTTTATAGCTTTGTGTTACTAATTTGGTAATACAATTTCAGCGAAATGGGAAATAATTTTGATACATGTAATACAATTTTAGTGAAATATAAAATGAATTTGGTATTAATACAATTTTAGTGAACTTGTGATATAAAAATATGAATAAAAAATTGTATCTCAAAGGTTGAATTTTTCACAATTGCTATAATATTATGTAATCAAATGACGGAGAAAAACAGTGTTTGTTTATTTTCTTTAGAAAAATTAAGACCAAATTGAGGGACAGGTCCTGATATTGCAATCTCAGACTAAAGTTGTTTTGAAAAAAAAAAATAAGTTGTATGGCATTTATAAAAAAAATTAAATGATATAAATGCCTATGAACATGATGAAACAACTTTTATGTCTGTTCTATGTTCGGTTCCGTGTCTCTTTGACACATTCACCATTTCCATTCTCAATTTTATCTTCATTTATATGACACAAAAGTTAGCTACTTAAGGTATGGCCGTTAAAAATGAGAAAAAACAAAACCGCATAGTCTGCTATGCTTAAAAGCCCAGAAATGACAAATAATGCATGAAAAACAAATATGATGTACAGCAACAAAAGACAACTGCTAAAGTACAGGCTCCTGACTGAGAACAGTCACACAGAATTGGCAGGGTCAAACCTTCAACTCCCTTTATTTAAGGAATGACTGTTAATTTTTTTTGTCTATGAAGAAATAACATTAAAAAATGTGGTGCACACCCAATAACACGTGTAATTTAAAGTGTGAAATGCCATTTAGAAAAGGCAGAAAATAATATTAGTCATTTCCTATAATTTAATTCGTCATTCAATTTTTAACCAGAGTAAATCATGAAAAGACGTTGATGACGATCAGTCACATGACATAACTATGTCTGCCAAATGGAAGTTTTTAATGACCTTGACTGGCTAAAAGGCCCTTGCATGGTCGGTAAATTATGTCTATGGGCTGATTAACAGAACGACATCAGCCAATCAGAAGACATGTTACATCCAAAATTAAATTATATAGAAATACAGTTGAAAATTTACGGCCACTTCTTTTTGGAGAAATCTTTTTTCAGAAGATACTATGTCATCCCGAGGGAAGAATAATAATTAATTGGTGTTTTTTATTTTTTAAATGCGAACAGAGTATTCTTCTAATTTATTATTTTTTCTGTGGGCGGTGGGGGTGTAAAATTAGTGTGGTTCCTGGTTGGGACATAGTATTTTCTGAAGCACCCCTTAATAGGAATTAAAAATCAAATCGTGTTTGTATTCTGTGATTCTGGAACAGGCACAACCCTGTTTTCCAAACAAAAATTTCCCGTGTTCTTATACCTGAATATTTTATGAACTATTCCACACTTTATACTGTAGAGTGGATTGTGAGTTGAAGATTTTTTTCATTTGAAAAATGCAGAACATTACCTTTCCGTTGGTGATGCAGGTAAACTTGATGTTCAGGAATATATGAAGGTATGGCTGGAATAAGGTAGGTGTTTCTCCACAAATTATGGAAAACTAAGTCAAATATAAATATTTTTTGTGAAATTAAGCCGATCAATTAAACTTTAAACACTGAAATTTAAACAAAATATGCTGGTGGAAAATTTCAAGGTGTCCTCTTCAAAAATGAATCTGGAAATAATATTCTACTCTACAAGGGGGGGGGGGGGGGGGGCGACGGTAGCAAGGGCCATATGTAGGAAAGTTTTAAAAGTGGGCAGTGAGAAATCATTGACAATAGAATTTGTACATCTGAATATTCATTCTAAAATTTATCAACTTGATGCCTCTTATATCACAAAATCGGGTATATTTTACAAAGTATTAAAAGATAGCACCCCTAAAAGCGTACTTGGACTTGACAAAAAAAATATCTGATCACAAAAATATTTATTTTTTCAATTCTGGCAGTAGTAAAAGTTTAATACATCAAATAAATAACTAAAATAATATATAAACAATAAAAATAAATACAAATAACACATTGTATTAAAGGCGCAAAACTGTCCATCAATTCAAGTTTTCGCGGTATTTACACTTCTCCGGAAAATTGGATCTGTCCGCAAATGTTCAAGGTGTTCTCATACAACGTCATTCAAGCGATTGATAATGGCCCTGAAACGATACACAATAAAACTCGATTAATAATATTAAAAAGTCCATCGTGTTCCCGGAGATAGAATGACTGGATTGTAACCATTCTGAAACGAGAAATGTCTCTTTTAACAGATAATTGCTATCCAAACACGTAAATATCTTGATATTAATGAAAACGAGTGGTGTAAACGGGACAAATCGTAAAAATATCCCTTTTTTCATCAGATTTACACCAGTTTTTACCTTTTGTCAGTATAGCTTAAACTTTGGATAGCATTTTTCAGAAAATATACATTCAGACGATTTCATTGATGCTTTATTTTATGTTGAAAGATTCCAACAACACGCTGGACTTTTGAGTTGAAAATGAAATAAACACCTTCAGTAGCTGCTCGGGTCAGGTGACTACTTTCACTTTTGATATAAACAAACCGTGACAAATTAAATTTAGATTCTAATGATTAATACTATTACTGCTGATAAGAAATTCTTTTCTGGCAATATTAATTTAAAATTGTTTAAAATTAATATGTGTTTTAACGTATTTTTCTCGTAAAGTGCCTTAATACCACTGCGAAGATATAAAATTGTATAAATACAACATTTACACTAATGAATTTTTAAGTGTTATCGGTGCTTGTTTTCCATCTAATGAAGCTGTCTATTGTACATCTGCTGACGCTACTATATTGTTGTTAGCATTACTAGATGTCCCTAATTTGGGATTAAATTTGGGTGAGAATGATGATGCCTTGTCTGATGTAGTAGGCTGATGGGAACAGGTATCAACAGATAAATTCTATAACCAAAATATCTAAAATAAACTAAACAAACAAAACACAAAGACGCGCAACTAAATAAAACTGGAAATAAACGACCATTGTTTCATTACGGTGAATTCAGATCTATATGTAAGTAGCAAGAATGTTTAGTAAAGTGAGATCCACCTCCAAAACACATTTTTTGTCATAAATCCATCTGTGTCCTTTGTTAAATATGCATAAAGACCAATTTTAGCGACACAGGCTCTTAAGAGCTTTAAATTCATATTTATCTTTGCCATTGTTTTTGCTTATAAAGTAAAAAGATGTTACTTTGGCAGTTGTTTAATTTTTTTGGTTTATTATGTTTAAATAGCACCATGTCAAATGTCCCTTCATTTAAATATTTGAAAGATAGTTGCTTTAACATTTACCAGACTTGGTTAGTCATCATCATCAACAGTAGTGTTGGTTGGATCATTGTCATTCTGGAAGAGACATAAAAAAAGAAGAACAAGTTAAATTTTGTCATGTATCTTAATTGTGTCTATCAAACTTCAGAGGTAATACATATATATAATATGTTACGAAAAGCTTAATTCATGAATGTATTGATATTGTATATTTAGTATAAGCATAATGATGTGATAACTTAACCTGACCTCGTCTTTCTCGGTTTATCCATGGCTATTCACCCCTTTTAGTTGTTTGATTATTTTAATTTGTTGTACATGGCAGTTGCTTAATGGGAATAATACATATTTTAAAATTGAGAATGGAAATGGGGAATGTGTCAAAGAGACAACAACCCTACAATAGAAAAAAAACAACAGCAGAAGTTCACCAACAGGTCTTCAATGTAGCGAGAAATTCCCGCATCCGGATGCGTCCTTCAGCTGGCCCCTTAACAAATATATACTAGTTCAGTGATAATGAACGCCAAATTTCCAAATTGTACACAAGAAACTAAAATTAAAATAATACAAGACTAACAAAGGCCAGAGGCTCCTGACTTTGGACCGGCGCAAAAATGCGGCGGGGTTAAACATGTTTGTGAGATCTCAACCCTCCCCCTATACCTCTAGCCAATGTAGAAAAGTAAACGAATAACAATACATACATTAAAATTCAGTTTAAGAGAAGTCAGAGTCTGATGTCAGAATATGTTACCAAAGAAAATACTGTGGATTCATTTATTTTCGTGGGAATCAATTTTCGTGGATGAAGGAAAAATCACATGTTCGTGGATATTTGATTTCGTGGTTTTGCCAAAGTCTGCATACATACATTTATAAAACTTGTCATTCGTTGAACATTTGATTTCGTTGTTGACCTGTACCCACGAAATCCACGAAAATTGGTACCCAACGAATAATAATGAATCCACAGTAAACAAAATGACAATAATACATAAATAACAACAGACTACTAGCAGTTGACTGACAGGCCAGCTCCAGACTTCAATTAAACTGACTGAAAGATTATGATTTAATCATATGTACATAAGGCATAATCCTTCCCGTTAGGGGTTTATTATCATACCATCATGACATATATTTCCCTGTCTTTATTTCCCGGGCTAGCTCGGCTACTGATGTTGGTCTTATAATGTCAATTTCTTGTCTGGCACCTTTTATGCACCTAGTAAACTGGAAGCCAACTAGGTCTAAAGGATGGTTTGGGAAGCATTTTCTTACAAAAGCTTTTAATTCTTCAATTGACCAGCCTCTATCATTCAAAACTTCTCTGCTAAAAGATATAGATAATTAAAAAGATGATTTAATGTTTTCTACAGTGTTTTAACAAATTAAGTCACACTACATTTACAGTTGTATATTAACTCTTTCTTCCATAATGACGCCTTTTGACATCACCCATTTTAATACATAATGACGCCTGTTTAGTACCTAAGTTGAACGCTTTGACTAGGAAATGTATGCATCAGACTTTAAAAATGTGTATCCAATATGAAATCTGTCTGGAAATTTCCTTTGATAAAATATTCGTTTTCACATTGCATTTATACTGAGAGACGTGGTGTAGTGGTTAGTGCATCGGACTACTAACACAAAGGTTCCTGGTTCGATTCCCGTTGGGATGAAAATTTCAGGAACTCAATTTTCGGCTCTCCCTTGACATCCGATGCACTAACCACTACCCCACGGCTCTCAGGATCAATGGATTTGCATTGTGCACAGAAGCAGCTCAGGTGCCGGGCTAGAATTTTCCGTGGTTGTTCTTGAGATCTGACACAGTTAAGACTTCTTATTCCAGTAATTGTGCTGGAAATCCTGTTTGGACGATTTCGTTCTATGTCACTGGACGGGCCATAAATTATTGTCCTTTTTCTATGTGTGTGTCCATCAGCCCCATCATCCCTTGTCAGTGTTTCTTTTGCAAAAGAAGCCAACTGTTCGGCATTATTTATCACTTCCATTCTTGAGGTAACAGCTCTCCTTGCAGCACTTTTTACTACTGCTCCTGCTCCATCACTTTGATCCTTCCCATGTCGAGAACCATAAAAAATCCTCTCTGTCACAAATCCAAAGTCTTGCATAGAATAGGAAATATCGCAAAAAGGAAGACACGACCTGTACTGTCCAGCACATCCATCACAACATTGAACTTGTTTTATGATATCAAGGGATCTGGTTTCTTTAAGATGCATGGTTGCTTTTTTGATGAAGCAGTTAACTGCATGATTATCATGAATAATTTTCGGCAAAATCAAGATTCAATACAACGCATTTTTGAGGTATGTTGTTGATAAGTTCCGTAAATTTCAATTGTTGCCATCTTGCAATAAACAAATGATTGGCCAGCGTTTCAATATGAGCTGCCAACTTGATGACCATGGAGTTTAAGGGTTCTTTTTTTTTTACCATCATAACACGGACTGTTGTGTTGCCCTTTTTGTTTAAATCCCCATCTTGCTTCTCCCAAATAGTATATTGTATCATCTCATGTCCATGATTTGTTAAAAGAGGTCCAAGATAAGCAACAAGACAAATATTACATTTTCTTTCAATTCATTTCCTTTTGTGGAATTGACTGCCTTCTTTGTCACATAGTGTAATTTTAACTGCATGATATCTATCATTTATTTTGCAATCAGTAATATCTACTTTATTTGCAAAGTCATTTAAAGCTCTAATTTTTAAATCCACATTTGTACAATATTCACAAAGGCAACTATACCATTGCTGTTTAGTACCTGTTTTGATGTTCGAAGGTACTTTTCTGGCAAATGTAGAAAATCCTAAACAACCTCCCGCCTCTTTATAATCGGAATAAACTGATTTCAACGGCCTGTCGAGAATTTTTATGCTTCCCTCCGGTTCCTTCCTTTTGATAGGTTTCCTGTCTGGGACAGGAGTACTTATATCCTGAAAGAAAGGTAACATCAATTACAATTATATTACAAAAAAAAATGTCAAATTTACAGTAAAATGCATGAAAATGATCAGTATACCAGATGCAGGTTTGCTGTTATATTATATACAATTATTCTAAAAATAAAATCAATTTAAGGTAACATCTAAATAAACTATTCATACAGTGGTTAATTTTACTGAAAAATATTACAATTTTATAGTAAAGGTTTGGTTGGTTCAAGTTGACCTCAAATACGATTGTCAATACATATTAGAAAATTGTCTTGGTCAAATGACCGATTTAAGGTAACATCAATTATCAAAAAAATTGTCAAATTTACAGTAAAATGTCGAAAAATGATCAATATATCAATAACAAGTTTGCTGTTGTATTAATTACAATAATCCTAAGATTATGGCTAATTTAAGGTAACATCAAGAGGTATGGTATTTTCGGACGGATCGGTAGCATATTACACTCTTAATGATGAAGGATTTAACCATTTCACCAATTGATTGATTGATTGTTGGTTGCTTAACGTCCAGTGGCAAATATGTCATGCATATTCAGGACGAGAACAAGTTCACAATAAATACAATAGGTAGGTTGATACAATAGAGGCCACCTGGGATGATGGTCGGAGAAATTTGGACTGCCACCGGAAAAAAGGGTATATTGGATAGGTACAGAAAGTTTGCCTTGCAACTGGCCACCTACGGACCCCTCAGAGAGTTGTTGCAAGGGTTTTTAACGTGCAAAAAGCGTGGCACTCTCTTTACACGAGGCATCGGATTTAACGTCCCCCTTCTGACCGGACGTGACTGCGAACTTGATACATCCCGCACAGCCAAACGGACGCCCCACTTCGGCAAGCGTTTTACTGCCAGTCGAGAGAAGACCAAGTGACCATATTTCTATACCCCAGTCACCCTTGGGGATCATTTCACTCATTTCGACAGGTATTACTTTAAATGCATATTGCCGTCAAAACTACATTATATGGACTTTTTTTATTTATCAATAGAGAAATTCATACCATGTAAGAACCTTGCAGATGTTTTACACAATATATGTGTAGCAAATTTAAAAATTGAATCGAACGGTCTAATTTTAAAAATTTTAAGGAGAACCATTTATTGAAGATTTACACAAGACAACTCCTTAGATTCTAATATTGGGATATGCACAAAGAACAAGCCTGTTAATGCTCATAACATTTTTGAAATTAATTGTGTCGCTTGTTCTCACTTACTGGGATAAATCCAATATAAGTATTGATATCGAATTACCATTTAAAAAATATTTGATTCATTCAGTTCCAGTTATAGATGTTTAGATTTACTGGACAATCATCGGTGATGACATTTATCTATGTATGTGTTACTTTGGTAGTGACATTGGTCGCGATGAATTCACCACAACATTCAATACATCAAGAAAATCGTGAGAAGTGCGTTCTGTATGTGGGATAACACCGAAAGAGAAAAATAGTATAAATTGGGGGAAATATATCAGAGTTATTGGCAAAGTATGGACATATCACAGAATATCACTGTTTTAAACCGAGTATTTTCTCTGGCATATATCTAAATAAAAGAATTTATAGCAAAACTAGTTCCGCTTTTGCAGTTTATTGAAAAAATCTTTGAGGATGAACATTTATAATTCTTTCAACACAGATCAACAAGGTCACCAACTGATATGATTCTAACTTTAGAGGATATGAAGAAAGAAATGTCAGAGAATGTACGAAAGTCTAATGCTTTTGGATTTATAACAGATGAAGTAGCAGACATTTCTGTGACAGAAAATTTACTAACTTTTATAGAGTACTGTAGCTTTAAAAATGAAGAAACTAAAACAAAATGTTTGTCATGTAAAGATATATTTCAATCATAGACAGTAATGTTATTATGGAGAAGAGTTCGTTTTCACAAAAGTATAAATGATGTGCCGACTTGTTTTGAAGCCAAAGCCTGTTCTTTGTGGCAAGGTCTTATGTCTTTTTTACAATCCTTAACATCATCACTCCTAAATAACGTAATAGAATTTTATAATTCATTTGGGATATAAATTTGTAAAATTTCTTATAAAATCAGACTATGCTGTTGAAAAGCCATGCAACAAATCAGGCTTCAGACAAGATAATTCATTCTCGGACTCGATTTGGAAATTAAAGTACAACATGAAGAGGGGTTTATCGAAACCTACAAAGTACAAGGACGTTATTTTGCTGTCAGATCTCCTTAAAGTTAGTACATACCTGTATTCTCCTTCTTCGCTATAGGGTTTGGTACAACTTAGTTTAATATGCATTTTGTCTCATGTGGTCTAGAATTCCACTAGCAATTGAATCTTGCATCGTTCACATTCCAAAAAGATGAAAATGACAGAAATTATGTTACTCTATCACATGAAACACGTCAAAAAAGTGGCAAGGTGAACTTAGCAATTTAGAAGCTTATAGATATTTGTAGAAAATGTACAACAAATCTGCCCTCAATATATTGATACAGAAAAACTCAAGAGAAGGATTAAGAGAAAGTCGGGAGTTCAAGAAAAAAAGGACTGAACCTCAGAAAAAAAAGAATAAGAAAGAACAGCGTCTTAATATCCATGAATCTGTTTCCTATCAATCTGAAGATGCGACAATAGGATTATCAGATACTGAGGTCATAGCTATACCATCGCCATTAAAAATGTCCTATATTTAAAGTTGAAATCTTTGATATGCCGTTTTTACTTGATGACGACTGACAAATGGGGCCTCGTTATTTGAGTATTATAGATAGTATATATACAATTTTTGACAGTGGGTAAAGAATTCACGAAAGACTATTCCAGACTTGGAGAACTTCGAAGCATTTTCCCAAATGCAGTTATGCTTGCCCTGACAGCATCTGCCACACATCAATTCAGAAAAGAAATTGCATGTTATTTACAAATGCAAGACTACAAAGTAGTACTCTCATCATGTTACAGAAGTAATACCTTCTACTTTTGCCAAGGGGACTCGTGTTCCTTGATCGATACTTTTACTTGGCTTATCTCAGTAATTCAACTGAAAGGAGATTGTACACCAAAGACAGTTATATACTGCCGAAATATTAAAGCTTGTTCTCAAGTTTATGCACTATTTTTAGATAAGCTTAGTACTGACCATTCCTATTGTGGAGAATCATCCTCCAAAAAATTGTTTATTTGCTATTTCATCATGCTACAATGGACAAAAACCAGAGAAATATCTTGGACAATTTTTTTTTTAAATCAGATTGTAAAACAAGAGTTATAGCCACAACAGCATTTGGAATGGGCATCAATGTTTCAGATATCCGATATGTTATTCATTCGGGAGCGCCTAGAAGTCTGAATGGTATTATGCAAGAGAGTGGTTGGGCAGGTATAGATGGTAATGCTGCATTCTCCATTGTTTATTATTATAATATGAACCTATGCATGATTATTGTAATCTTAAATTGTGATTGATTGATTGATGGTTGCTTAACGTCCAGTGGCAAATATTTCATGCATATTCAGGACGAGAACAAGTTCACAATAAATACAATAGGTAGGTTTTTATAATAAAGGATGATGTCGGGGAAATTTGGACTGCCAATGGATAATGAGGGTACATTGGATAGAGACAGAACTTTTGCCCTTGCAACAGGCCACATACGGACCAATTCAAAAGTTATTGCAAGGGTTTCTTACGTGCAAAGAACGTGGCAATCTCTTTAAATGAGGTATCTGATTTAACTGTCCCTTTCAGACCGGACGTCAGTGCGAACTTGGTACATCCCGGACGCCCCACTTCGGCAAGCGTGTTACTGCCGGTCGGGAGAAGACCAAGTTACCATATTTCTATACCTCAGTCACCCTTAAGCTTTGAATGAAGTAGACAGTGACCGTCACACTTTCAGTAGACTGTTTAGTACTGTTAAGAGATAGATTTTGACCCTGAAAATAATGCAGCAGTCTTTAGAGGAGTTGTAATACAAATTGTTATAAAGTCAAATATGAACTTTAAAGCCCGTCAACATATCATACTTCGCATGAAATTTAAGCAAATCAACCAAAACACTGACAACAAAAAGACTCTTTTTCGCTAAGTTATCTCCCTTTCCAATGTTTATTTCCATCAGACATGCCGAGTTCGAGTTTTCATCAACATAGATTTGTCGGGGTTTATACTGTGTATATTTGGGGCTAAATGCTGAAAAGAATATAGATTAGAACACGACCATTTCCTTTGCAATAAAATATAGGTGCATTACTTAATGATGTATATTTTCTCTATCCACAAGAGACCAAAATGACAGACATTAATTATAGGTCATCGTAGGGCCTTCAACAATGAGCAAGACCCATACCTCATAGTCAGCTATAACAGTGTAAACAATTCAAACGAGAAAACTAACGGACGTCTTAATGAGATAAAAATAAAATATCATTATAGGATGAGGAAATCAAAATCAGTAATATAATGCAATAGTTATAAATGATCTCTGTATTCAAACACCATTATCATGTATTCTTAGGGAGCTACCATTTGATTTTAATGGGGGGGGGGGGGGTCTAGAAAGAAACAAAAAATGTCCTCCATTTTTAGCTCACCTGCCCTAAAGGGCCAAGTGAGCTTTTCCCATCACTTGGCGTCCGGCGTCCGTCGTCGTTAGCTTTTAGAAAAATCTTCTCCTCTGAAACTACTGGGCCAAATTAAACGAAACTTGGCCACAATCATCATTTGGGTATCTAGTTTAAAAAATGTGTGGGGTGACCCGGTCAACCATCCAACATGGCTGCCACGGCTAAAAATAGAACATAGGGGTAAAATGCAGTTTTTGGCTTATAACTCAAAAACCAAAGCATTTCGAGCAAATCTGACATGGTGTTTAATAGTTTATAAGGTCAAGATCGATCTGCCCTGAAATTTTCAGACGAATCGAACAACCCGTTGTTGGGTTGCTGCCCCTGAATTTGTAATTTTAAGGAAATTTTGATGTTTTTGGTTATTATCTTGAATATTATTATAGATAGAGATAAACTGTAAACAGCAATAATGTTCAGCAAAGTAAGATTTACAAATAAGTAAACATGTCAAAAATGGTCAGTTGATCCCTTCAGGAGTTATTGCCCTTTATGGTAAATTTTTATCTATTTTTCGTAAATCTTAGTTATCTTTTACAAAAATCTTCTCCTCTGAAACTACTGGGCCAAATAAAACCAAACTTGGCCACAATCATCATTGGGGTATCTAGTTTAAAAAATGTGTGGGGTGACCCGGTCAACCAACCAAGATGGCCGCCACGGCTAAAAATAGAACATAGTGGTAAAATGCAGTTTTTGGCTTATAACTCAAAAACCAAAGCATTTAGAGCAAATCTGACATGGGGTAAACTGTTCATAAGGTGAAGAACTATCTGTCCTGAAATTTTCAGACGAATCGAACAACTTGTTGTTGGGTTGCTGCCCCTGAATTTGTAATTTTAAGGAAATTTTGCTGTTTTTGGTTATTTTGAATTTTTATTATAGATAAAGATAAACTGTCAACAGCAATAATGTTCAGCAAAGTAAGATTTACAAATAAGTCAACATGACCGAAATGGTCAATTGACCTCCTAAGGAGTTATTGTCCTTTATAGTCATTTTTTTACAATTTTCATAAAATTTGTAAATTTTTATTAACATATTCCACTGAAACTACTGGGCCAAGTTCATTATAGATAGAGATAATTGTAAGCAGCAAGACTGTTAAGTAAAGTAAGATGTACAAACACATCACCATCACCAAAACACAATTTTGTCATGAATCCATCTGCTTCCTTTGTTTAATATTCACATAGACCAAGGTGAGCGACACAGGCTCTTTAGAGCCTCTAGTTTTTAGTTGTAATCTCTGTCCTGCCTTTTATTTTTCACTCTATCTTGTCCTGCTTTTTTTTTTAGTGTATCCTGACTTTTTTTTTTACATAAATTGTCATCCTGCCTCTTTTTTTTACTCAAAACTCCTGTCCTGCCTATTTTTTTCAAATTTCATCCTATTTTCCGACATGAGAGGTCTGTTGAAAAAAGTAAAAGCACAAAAATACTAAACTCAGAGGAAAATCAATTTGGAAAGTCCATACTCACATGGCAAAATCAAATAACAAAACGCATCTAAAACGAATGGACAAGAACTGTCATATCCCTGACCTGGTTTAACGTCTTATCTATCTATCCTTCTCTATTTTCTTTGAGCTTGGTTAAATTATTTGTCGTCATGCCATATTACGCTTAGTAAGATATATCACTCTGTTTAACCTATAGTTAGAAGAAAATGTTTACGATGTCATTGAGGTCTCCGAAAATTAAGAAAAAGAAGTACAAAGGGTTTGCAAAACAACAATTTTCATACTGATGGAATGGTCAGGAAAAGTTATATTCCTAGTCTCCAATTAAATATGCAGGTTGACACCGGACCGTCATTGCTAATTCAGTTTACTAATATCGTATATCTTTGGGCACATATGAATGAATACCTTTTTTGCAAGAAGCATATAATGCTATGGCAAACGAAAATATATATAATGTATGACAACAAAAGCACGCAAAGAACAGTAGTTACCGAGTTTACAATACTATTATGACAATATATGTGATATAATTTTCCAAGCTGCATTTAAAATGTTACATAGTTTTACTGCTAGGGATTGGCCAAGAATAGTAGAATGAAGGTACGCACAGGGGCCGGTTTTTCAACTTGTCGTTAACTTAACGGTAGCGTTAGCCTTAACGTGTCGTTAAAAAGTTTAACGTGGCGTTACTTAACGGAAGGTTAAAAAGCTGTTGTTCAGGTTGATTTAACGGTAGCGTTAGCTAACGAGACCGTTAAATTTTAACTATGGTTTAGAGGCTATTTTAGTTACCCATAATTCAGATTTTCTGAACTTCCCCCATAACCAAATATGGCCGACTTGTCTTCTGTTATCAGTCTAATGTTAAGAGAACAAGGGAAAGAAAGCCGAATTTTTCGGAAGCAGAAATAAATCTTCTCCAAGATGAAGTGGAAAAGAATTTTGCAGTCATTAATGACAATTTTGGAAGTGCGTTGACAAATTAGAGAAAAACAGCAGTCTGGGGAAGAATTTCCATGATGGTGTCTTCTCTTGGTGTTGCCCATAGGTCAGCCAAGGAGTGTAAAGATAAATGGGCAACACCAAGAAAGAGGCAAAGAAGATATTTTCTGTCAAATAGAGAGACAAGGGTAAAACAGGTGGTGGACCACAGGCTTAGCCAGTGAGTGTGGCAGTGAACAGAACCATAGATCTGTGCAAGGACTCTGCTTCCTTCAAGGGCATAGGTGTAGAAAGCTGCATCATTGGTATGTAATATTTTGTCTTATCAATTTAAAGTTTCTGTAGATCTTTCTCTGGAAATTTCTAAACAGTTGTGCTTTTAATATTCCCTAGTTGAGGGAATAACATCGATGTAGAGGCAAATATTGATGTCCGCCGATATCACTATGGACCCAAATTATCGTTGTAAACTGTTGAAAAAAAGTTTTTCCTTGTTCATGTGCTGAATTGTCACCCAAACACTTTCTATACAAGGATATTTTCATAGTTATTCATATTTTTGAAAGGTATTTAACCAATATTTATTTCTTAAATGATCAAATCGTCTGCATCGCCTTCGATGTTTATGCACTTAAGGTTCATGTGGACCCTATGGCTAAAATGGCCGTGTTTTCACCTCAAAATTTTCTCTGAGTACAGGTAAACCTGTGCATCTGGACAAGTTTTAAGGCATAGCATGCCCTAGATAAATAGAATTTAAATGCATTGTATGATTTAGAAAATTCACAAATTAACTGGATTTTGCCGTACACTTTTTTTCGTCTCTGCAGAAGATGATAAAATTAACAAACACTTGAGTTTACCTTGATATGGTCCACTCAGGTACACACTTTAAATATTTTAAAATAACCAATTAATGTCAGGTATCTATTGTCCATCTAATGTCCATGTCAATTAAAAATGCTCACTTTAATTTTTACCTGAGGGGAAGTTCTCAAACCTGTTTCCCAACTTAGTTTATTTTGGCACCTTCTGGAGGAATGAGAAAAAGTGCACGGCAAAATCCTGGTAAGTTTTTATTTTTCTAAAACATAAAACATACTTAAAATTCATTTATCTAGGGCATGCTATGCCTGAAATTTTTTTCAGAAGCGCAGGTTTGTCTGTACTCAGAGTAAATTTTGAGGTGAAAATACGGCCATTTTAGCCATAGGGTCCACATGAACCTTAAATAATGACCTTGCCCTCACAATCAGTGACAATGTAAACATTACAAATTCCGCATGTTAGGAAATATAATTATACCTTCTTGAAATGTTATTCAATCTTATTTGCGTTTTCCCTGTCAATATGCGAATAAAGAAAGGTTTTTAAGTCTATCATTTCTTGTGAATCTACATCACTGTCCCATGCTGATATGCGAGAATTCTGATCATGTGCTCTTTTCAATTTGTTAATGGCGCTCAATTAAAATATGTGATCTCGGCCCGAATGAATATCGTACCAAAGAAATGTTCGTCCTATATCCTGTCTTTCCTAGAATTTTACAACTTAAAAAAACCCAACTTCAATACGAACTTTGTCCTAATTAACACTTTCTTAAAAGATGTTTTAAAGGGAATCAACATCATGATGGATGTTTACCTCTAAATATTATGAGGGTTTTCAAAAAAATACTAATATACAACCTGTCGCCCTGTTACATGGCGTGACAATATCTCAACTACATTCCACTTCATATGTGTTGTCCCCTCATATATCTATTGTTCAAACATCAAATATATATAATAAATAGAAAACGTAGTTTAAAAAAATGAAAATATGTTAGAGCATTTGCGACACCAACAAAAAAGGGGTGTTTACTCAATAACGTATGATGATCTATGATCTAATTTTTAAAATGTTTACGCCCCTATCGAATTTTTGAAACTAAAACTTTTGCGTATTAATTGGCTCACAACATTAAATCTAAGAGCTATTTTGTCTTTGTTTTAGCTGGTGCAGCTGAGGCTAGATTGTCTGAAGATGATTCTGAAATGGCCTGTACAGGGTCCCAGGATTTATTTCAGTCAGCTATGGAATGCCAATCTGAGTCCTCACTACAACCTCCAACACCTCAGTCCTATCAGGGTTTATTGGTAACCGGGCAGTACCAATTGTAGTAATCCCAACTAGACAGGCTGAGAACAATGAATCCCATGCCGTCCCTACAGCTGCTACAGCCACAAAGAAGAAAAGCCACAGAAGGAGATTTTTATGAGCTTCAGGTGAATATATAACAGTGAACTATGTCCGGTAGTAAAATGTGTCCCCCATTCTTTGTTGGCAATACATGTATAGCTTTTTTTTTTTTAAATATATGTACTGGTAGTAATATTAAAAATTGATTGTTAAATTATACTTTCCTTACCATCAAGAGACAAATGTTTCATGCATATTCAGGACAATTTTCCAATTTATATACTGTCTACACATATACAATTAATGCACTGCCACAGAGTGTCACACAGGGATCGAAGACTTACATTCACCCTGTTTGTCCGCTCCTCCAAACAAACCGAACAAATTCTGATTTGATCAGCAGATGAGTTATGACATGTGAGCACTTTCATATTAGTCAGATTTTGCTTGATGCTGACACATGAATGCTGAGTATCCTTTTAAGTTAACTCTTTTTTAGTGACACAGACAAAGTAATGTTCTCTTAAATGGCGTCCAAGCAAACATTCAAAAAGTAGATTTTTTTTTTTTTTTTTTTTTTTTTACCAATGGTTACCTTTTTTTGCAAAATACCTTTCTTTACATATTTTTGAAGTATTTAGCCCTTTCCTCTTAATAAAGTTTCGAAATTATTTGTCATTGGGTTACTATATCCCACATCTATTTATATCATTTTTCTATACTGATCGGTTTTCTGGAAATGCATTGTATTCTTTCAGCTGTACAGGAGCTTGTAGTCTTTTTACAAATTAGTCATGTACGATTGTTATCCATTCGTTTGATGTGTTTGGACTTTTGATTTTGCCTTTTGATTTTTGATTTTCCTTTTTGAATTTTCCTCGGAGTTCAGTATTTTTGTGTTTTTACTTTTGATTCATATCTTTAACATTTCTGTTTTGTTCAACAGGTTGTGTATTTTAGGGGTGAAATTGAAAAGCAGAAGAAGGAGATGAAAAAGCTGAACTTGCAGATAGAACGGCTGGAAAAAATCAAGGCAAAGGAGTACCAGCCAATGTCGTTGTCACAGTGCCTTGAGGCTCTTGGTTCTACCAACTAATGTTATTTGTTATCTTCTCATGTTATATTGATTAAATGTTATTTTCAAAAGAGAAAAAAATGATTATATATTTCCCATTATTATATATTTGAATAAATTGAAATCGCACTAACATGTTTAACCCCGCCATATTATTTATATACGTGTCTGTCCCAAGTCAGGAGCCTGTAATTCAGTAGTTGTCATTTGTTTATGTGTTACAAATTTGTTTTTCGTTCATTTTTTTTACATAAATGAGGTCGTTAGTTTTCTCGTTTGAATTGTTTTATATATTTATAAATGATATTAGTGATACCTTGTATAGCCAAGACTCATACCCAGTCTCCTTTATTGAATCAAAAAAGGAGGTCTTCTATTTGCTGATGATCTGGTCATTATCTAAGAAAGTCAAGAGGGACTTCAAAACAGTTTAAATAAATTAAATGATTACTGTTAAAACTGGCAACGTACAGTGAATACTAAAAAAAGTAAAACTATGACAGTAGGGCAATCGAAATGCATCAGGTTGCTGTCTCTTTGACAAATTTCCTTTTTTTCATTCTCAATTTTATTTTACACATGGCGTATAAAATTATAATCCTGGTACTTTTGATAACTATTAACATTATTAAGTAAATAAACATCTATGTATATTGTCAAATTTAAAGCTATCCAGCATGTTCAGGAGTTGATGCAATAGACATATACTATTGTGTATCAAAAATTAGTAGCAAAACAGTATTGTAGCCCTCACAGTTTAAAAAATGAATGTATTTTGATAAGAATTAATTATTGACTGTATCTTTGATAGAAATTATAAAGAAAAATGGTCTCCCTGATATAATTTTTAAAAGAAATTTTATGTGATGTATGTGAATCTCAGGTGAAATTTTTCACATGAACTTCATGAACACTTCCCCAAAAAATATTTTCATTAAATTTGAAAATCTAGATGTTATAAGATTAACTTTATTTTTTAAAATGTCATGTTAATTTCATGTGAAAAAAAAATCAAGTGATCTTCACGCATTAGCTCCTTTAAGTTGTATTTTTTTTTTTTGTGAAATTCCCCTGAGTTGATTACTTAAAACTACAATGACCATGATGACCTACATTTTAATAATTTAAATAATTATTGTGCAGTTCTTGTATAGGTCCACATCTCCACTGATGAAGTGATATAGCGATATAGGAATTATATTTTGTCATTGAAGCATGTTAGGTAGTATTTGCATTGCACAAAAAGAGAGAGGATTATTTCAGCTTTATTGTTTACATTTGTTTGGGTCGTTGACACCTGCCCTATCTTATTGTTATCTTTTTTGCCCTGCTTTTTACCAAAATATTGCTGCAAACCTTCTGTGTAGCTGTCAATAAGGTCATTGCAGCCCTGCAAACTTCTACCACATCTTTGAATTCAAGATGATGACAAATTTCCACGTAATGAGTTCAATGAATCTTTGGCCCGCATGTTTAGAAATTCTAGCGCCAAATCACCTGTTACATTCCTGTTACATTAGACAGTTCTGTGTTCGATGTTGAGGTTGGTAGAACAATATCATGCTGCTTACCCATCAATGAGTTTGACAATTTAAAAAGTTGTTTGTGATCACCTGAGCAATCCTCGATTTTCTTGGAGAAGAAATCTTGTTTAGTTTGATGTAAAAGTTTGCCAGTATTTGAACATCTTTCTTTGAAGATTTGTCGGTGTATCTCTAAACCAAATATTATATATTTAAAAATATTACATGTGGTGTAACATTCTACTGTATTCATTGTATGTGACAATCGTGTGGTTCATAAGTTATTTCACCTATGTGTTATATTGTTTCTATTTTTACATATTTTGACGCTATGTTTCTATTCACATGTATATAGGTTGATAATATAAAAAAAGCTTTTATACCTATAATACACCATGGGACTGTTTCTGAAAGAAGAAGGTTGGTGAAATATTAATAATATTAAAAACCTGAAAACCATATATCATTAGGGGGAAATAACATTTTGATCGAGTCGATGACGTTTAAAAAAAGCATTTGAATTAAAAAAAAAATCAGATAAATTAAACAAAAAAACGCTCTAAAATTAATTATATTTACATATAATTTCAGTGTAAATAATCTAGAAAGTATCCCTTGGTAAGATATTTTGAAAAAGTATAAAGCTTTTAAAATTTACTTCGTGTAACTTGACCCCTGTGCAGGCAATCCTTTTAGATTTTTTAAAATGCTAAAGCATATGTGGCAAAGTGGTCTATGTTTTTGTTCTTTCTCTTTGTGTGAACACGTGTGAAATGTGTAACGTTCGTATGTCTGGTGCTCAAATTTCAATTGCAATGGTGCAATTTTGTCCTTTAAATCTCAACGAAATAAAACGTGGTGAAAACGGCATCTTCTTCAATATAATGAAGTAACAGCGAATATTGTTACTTTTCTATTTTTTCGTTGAACTCGGTAGCGTCTGGTTGAAACGGGATTTTTTTCCTCCACTTCTTTTTCATTTTATTGAAGTTGATGTTTTTACCTGTTAAAATTAATTTCAAATATAGATGATATCGGCAGTTCGGAGATTTGTGAATATTCTTAAAATAGGAGCTTGAAAAAGGTTTGTTGTCTCTTTTATCAAATATTTTTTTTAAAATCTGCAATATGGCAGATGAACATTAATAATAATAATAAAATGTTCAACCAGTGCACCGGATTTTACCCTGGATGCCGCATGACCATAATAAGAAAAGAAAAACGAAATGTAATGCTTGCAGAGGTTTGTTCTGTGTTCCCATGGCTGGACGTTACTTTTACGCTAAATATGTTATCGTTAGTTATTATTTTGTGACTTTCATAAGGATTACCTGTTATGTAATTATATAATTTGTTTTGACCTCACTGACAATGGAAAGTTGAAGCAGACGAAGCATGGTGTGATTCCTGTATTTGTAAACGAATAAAAATTCGTGTCGTATTAAACATCGAAATTATTCCGATATGTCCCGGTTTCGCGTTGAAACGTTAAATTCGGCCATTAAAAAAGACGAAATTTTTCAGAAAGGTCATATAAAGAGAGTTATCGTTCTTTATTCCAAAAACGATGGGTCTACCACTAGTGCCAGCTAAAGCTGGCATATCAATTTCAGAATAATATTTGACAATAAATTTGAACTTATACCGTTATTTAACTTTGCATCAATGAAACTTTGTGTGACTGGTTGAAAAGTTCCGTTGTGACTAGTTGATAAGTCTGTATTGACCTTTGTAATTAGTTCCCCTTTAATATGGGGCAAAGGGACTATTTGCGAGTTAAGCAGTTTAAGCCTCTATAATATATACAGAATCTCCAAGTCTGATCCTTTTTCCTACAGAGTAAGACTGGGGAACTCCAGGGACAATTACTGTGCTCTATTATGCTATTTTATGTCATCTTTCAACATTTTGTCAATTTCTTGGCTAATTATGTTTTTCTTGACAAGAGCAACTCTCCTTGGGAGGAATTTGGATGGACCTGGCTTCAACAGTATCTAAAATATGCCTAACCATGTCCGTGCGAATTAATTTTCCTTCGGGTACCAAGGAAATATTCAAACAATCTGATTATTCAATTATACAACATCTGAAATGAAAAAAATTGGTATAAATAAACTCAAAGATAAGTTATCACTGTGTTTACAGTCAATGCTTGGCATTTGCAATACTGGCTGAGTATTCAAACACTTTAACGTTCATCATTTTTATGAAAGAAATCGACGTTCACTTAAACCAGAGTTTTTGACGGAAATGCATCGAAGTTGAAAGTTGTCTAATGCCATGTGTTCGACAGGAATCTCCGTTCTTTTTTAAATGAAGATGACCTGAAATGGTGAAGGGTTTGTCCTTCACGGTGAAACTGAGGATCATCTGGTTCATCAAAAAAGACCATGTTGCCATCTTCCATCATCCACCACACATCCTTACCACATATCATAAAGTCAGCAATCCTTTTAAGGTGAAATTTGACCAAGAATGACCGATTGGCATTCAGCTCTTATGAAAACATTGTACGTGGCCTTGGTGGAAACAGTCTAGCTTGTTTGCCGATTGAGGGATCCTGGATGGTAAAGGAATTCTGTTTGTAAACTAACTGTTGCTTGGTTGTTATGTGCATTATAGCATTGTCAACAATATGACCTGCCTGTCTGTTGGTTGTACTTTCAGACATCTTTCCTCCTGCTGTGTTGCAAAAGACTTCAAATTAAAAAGGCGGTAAGTTTCTGAAGCATGTGTAGTCTAATTATGGAAATGGCTTCCGAAGAATTTCCTTGTTGTCATCTTTGTTTGAATTCAAAATACAATTCTGCTCATGATACCAAATTTAAAACATTGGTTATGAAGTCTAAGGATTTAGTAGTTTGTAACAGATGTGAACAATATCTATCAGCGAGTTGATAAGTTCCATTATATTGGTGTCTATTAGCTGATTCATGTACAGCGTTGTTGCAATTTGTATTAAATAAACTGCAAACATTCTAGCATCTGATCCCTTCAATTAGTTTTTGTTTCCTATTGTAGTGGCGGTAAAAAGCTGTAACTGCTTTTGGACTACTGGGTTTTTAATGTGGTTGGCAGTTCAGCGAAAACATTCTGGACAATATTGGTGATGTCGTGAAGAGGTTTTGTTCTATTGATGTTAAAGTTCAATTTGTATCTTGAAATGCAAATTTTAAGTCTGTTTTTTGGCTCTTCCGTTCAGTTTTTCTGTAACATGTAAATGAGTATATAGGTCTACCCTTTATTACAGTACATTTCCCTTTTCTAATAGATGTTCTTTTAAAACGATGGCCACCACCTCCCAAACCAAACGTATTTGTTCTCTTTTGATACTTCAAGTCACTTAATATTATGTACATCTATTCTTATTCTTCTAAAATAAATAACGTATTTGCTTGTGGGTTTAGGACTTTGTCATGTGTAAGACTTTTATGACAGATAAGGCAATCTATACATTGATTAATTGCGTTAATATTGATCTACTTATAGGGTCTTTGCATCGGAACTCATCACATTTATTCAAAAAACAGTTGTTGGCATGACACGGGTTATGATCGTCTGACAACACTTGTAGCTCTTTTTGAAGAAAAATTTTCAACACACCTATTTCTTGTTTTAAGACATGGATATTGATCCGCAAGCTCAGCAGCTGCAACAGATCCCTCAATGACTGCTTTTCTTAAGGCAGCACCTGAGATCACCCCTAAAATAAATTGATATTTGTGACGGTCCTGGTGTGAAACGATGTCATCTTAACTGACTAGTAGGAACACTTCCATTTTTTTTTAACAATATACATATCTTGGCTATATCGTGTTTCTGTCCCCTACCCTCTCATAACGGTACATTTTATTTTACTGTTTGCGATAGATGTAGCTTCCGTATAAATAAAATATGAATTAAAGAAAGATTTCATGATGTATTTTCACTTACCCATTGCATCTGATGACTGATGACATCGTTTCACACCAGGACCGTCACAAATATAAATTTCTTCTCCAAATTCAAAACTATCACCATAATTAACCATGAAATCATTATATACGCTATTTACACACTGGTAACCAAGACTCTTGAAAGAAATGCAGCACGCTTACAACATAAACTCTACGTATTAACGAGGCTTACCATTTCTTAACAGTAATTTGAAAATCAGTTTGTTCATTGTTGAGGTTTATTCCGTGGACAACTTAACGGAATAAAGCGTAAATAGAAAATTTAAATTTATCCTAACCTTTTATGAGGTTTATTCCGTTAAGCGTTTAAAGATAAATGAACTTTTCTAATGTCTTAAGACTTCAATGAACATAATGTCGGAAATTTCCATCAATATATTCATAGCGATTCGTTGTGACATTATAGCCATACAACTTATAATTTATTTTTTTCAAATAGTTTGATTAAGGCTTCTATGTGCCTTATGCAACTTCCATCCCTGGCCCAATCTATCAGAAGCACTGGATTTAACCCATTGATATAACAAAATGCACAAAGATCAATTCTGTTCCAGTGCTTCACGTCTATAGTCGAAAATATTTTTCTAATATTCTTTGGCCATAACTTTGCGTCACCTATAACATCCTAATTCACCATCAAAGCATCACGTATTTCTTTGTTCCTCGAAATGTTAGCAATTGAAGTATAAAGAACAAAATTCCAATGATTGTGATATCTGTGATATCTACTCACCTGATAGTTATCATCTCATAAACAAAAGCACACGATTTCAGCTAAATGTTGCTCGAAAAGATTTGTATTGGAACCATTAATACGGTGAAAATGGTCCTTGACCAACTTCCAAACCCCCTTGATACAGCAATGCACAATCTCACCAGTCTCATTGTTCACGTACATCTGCTTGAATGTGGTTTTGTGAACCACAGTAAAATGTTCATAATCAATTAGATTAAGAGTATGGTATGATGCCCACGAGTCGGGATCCTGGCTTCACATGTTTCTGTTTCAGTGGAATGAGAGTATTGGCAGATCTGTTATCGACAGGGGAAATCACCAGTTTATTGGTAGCTCTTTATATTAAGCCGAAGATCTAAATTATGGCTTCCCGCGGTTGTATTTCACCTTTCGTCCAAATAGACTATCGTCTATTTCCACCTCACCTTCCAGGACAGTACTGCTGCACTCACGGTACACAAGCTTACAAAATATTTCAAGAATATAACTGGCCAAATTAACGGCAGTATTCTTATAATCCATGTTAGTAGTTTTTGCACCCATTGACAAACTATGGCCTTCTAAATAGTATCACACGAATACTAAGAGATCTCGGACATTAAAGGATGATCTGTCAAAGGAAGAATATTTTCCAATGCCAAACTCGTGACCATTGTTACAACGAAATGTAAATCCATCTTGTTTCTTGCTTTTTTTGTTAATTCGGCATATTACAAGTAAACTTGAACCAACCACAGCTTTATTTGAAAAATGCAACATTTTTTAGTTAATTTTACCACTTTTAAATAGTCATTTCGATGTAATCTTATTTGGTAATTATTGATGATGTTACCTCATTCGGTCATTTGATCAAGGCAATATTATAATTTGTATTGTCAATTGTATTAAAAGTAAAATTGAACCAACCACAGCTTAATATTTTTTTGTTTTATATTTTTCAGTTTATTTAATAAATTACAACAATTTCCAGTAAGTTTTACTACTTTTTGAATATTTCTTTAGATAATACCTTTATTGAGATTTTTTAACTGTTAATTTTACAACTTTTGGGATAAACCTGCCGTCTACTTAGTTATATTATAATACTGAAAATGGTGAATCAAGTTGCCAAGACAGTTAAATCAGCTTCAGAAAGACTTGAACTATTTGGATCAATGACAGAAAATGAATTCATCATATCAGAGTCAGGGAAACCAACTCTTTAAACTCTTCAACAACCTTTTTGACTTATTGCTTTTCTACAAGGTAAAAAATCGGATCTCTTCCTTTGAGAATCTAAAAAATCATGATGTGGAACACTAATGTTCTTTAAACATTCATTAAAGTATGGCCCATCAGTAGTTTCCAAGACTTGTATTGCTGTTATGACAATATCGGCTGTAATAGATAATAAAATGAAAAAAACAAATAAAATAAAATTCAAAGGAATACCAAGTCAACCCTATTCAAAACAAAAGGAACCGCATTACAAATGAGCGTAAACATCTTGTAAGAGAAAGTAAAACCTATGTATCTAAAATGGAGTTTGATCAACAACAGGACCATGAGCCTACCACAGAAATTCCACTTCTTTTTAATCTCGGTGGCACTGAATGCAATTTTTTTTAAATCTAGAAACAACAGGCTTGGGAAGGAATGGCAGCTAAGTCATATCCAAATAGTTAAAATAGGTATGTTATTCCAAAAGTGGACATCCAGATTGAGGCCAGTAAGATAACTGGTATAACTTACAGCCATGGAACGAATAAAATGTATGTTCAAGGACAAATAGTTGTCACTTCATAAAGCTCTACTTGATTTCATACATTTTTTGAGTGAACAGAATCAGCCAATAGTATTAGGTCATAACATTTGTAACTTTGACATTCCTGTAATTGTTAACAAATTGAAAGACTATAATTTGTTTTCGACATTTTGTGAAACAAGTGAAAGGTTTTATTGACACAATGAAAGTGGCTAGAAAGTATATTCTCAAACAGGATGTAGAAAAGGAGTAGGTTCAGTAAGACTCCGTTTAAGCCCCAAAATATAGCAGTTTTAGCAATTGTGAAAATGTAATCTTTAACCTAAATTTTGGAAAGTAAAATGCTTCAGCTACATAACAATGAGCTGTTTTTAACAATACAATGCACATATATCGTTCTAGCATCATAGAGCCATGCTAAATTACTGAAATCTTCAAAACTTTAGCATTTTGGTTAAAATTTAGACGGTTTCCGACTAAAATGAAATTGGCTGTATCCGTGTTCATTCATAATATGGAAATGTATGTTATATTTGATGATAATATAAAACATATATAAAGGTTGATGATAAACACGGATGCGGCCACTTTCATTTTTGACAAAATCCATCTGAAAAGTGACGTTTTTTGGCATATTTAATAGATTTTTCATATTTAAGCTTGAATTAGACCGTTTGATTGAATCAGTTAAAATTGTTCACATTAACTAATCGAATCAATTGAAATAGACACTCAAGTGTTAAAAAATAGTCCAAAAACTTTCGTTAGATGAACCTGAAATTTGAGGCCAAAATCGGCCCTTACCGGACCTACTCCTTTTAGGCAGCAGACTTTTGTCAAACAGTGTGTAGGAGAAAACCAACCTCGCCCACAATGCAAAAGAGGATGTGGATTTATTAAAAACATTATACGACAGTAAATCTGGTTTACTAGTGAAATCTGATGATGTATTTGCAATGTCATACCACAATTGCATTAACTCCTACTCTGGCTTATCTTTCGACGTTTCCCGTTGTATTTCTTTAACACTAATCATGTTTTAAACTTCTTTATTTGAACTAAAGCAGAACGAAGCATGCATGATTCAATACTGGTAGTGGTATTTTTTAGCTCACCTGGCCCGAAGGATTTAATAGCAAATAACTAGTGAGCCAGTTGTCTATTTTTACAAAGGTTATATCAAGCTGGTGTTCTTTCTGTAGAATTAAAATATAAATTGAATATATTTATTAAGGCAGATGTCTTTTTGCCATGGATATATCAAGGTGTTTGTGATTTGTATTTAGAATTAGAAAAAAAGTATTTCCAAGTTTAATTACGTGCAAAAAGTCCTCCAATAAAAAATGCATATCAAGGTATCACAATCTTCAGTATACGAGACGATCAGATAAAATTAGAAACCACCATTCCAAAAGTATGAACAGTTTGATTATTTAACCAGGTGTACAAAAAACCAGACAGCTTAAATAGTGGCGTAACAAGTTCCTGTATATTAATACATAAATACAATTGGACGTGGCCGGGTACTTATATACATCCCGACACAACGTAGACTATTACCTTGTTTAACTCGTTCGCCCAATACATATTTCCCTCATTTTTCAAGTACTTTTAACAGGTTTTCTTTAACTTGTTTGAGAGGATTTTTTTTACATACATATCTCAAGTATAAACAAAATTACAGTTTACATAATTGGTGATGAGTTGTAACCTGTAATCATTTCCCTGATCTGTCGAAACTACTTCTTGATATCTGATATACTGAATTACGAGTGATGTATTCTAAGCACGACAACGCATGCATTTTTGTATTAAATAAGTGAAAATGCAGATACAAAAAGTTGTCACATTTAGACAAATTAAATTGTGTGTATTATTTTTAATGCTCGTGTTTTCTTCCTGGAATGACAATCTACTAATTTTTGTAACCTACTTTGAACGTCCTTTATAGATTTTTTATTTTATCCTCAAATATGGCGACTATGTTTTATAGATATGCATGAAAACACTTTAAAAAACAAACACATTTTTATACACTGGCATAAAAAAAAATCAAAAACACACTATCAGCAGCTGAACGGTCACATAGGTATTTATAACCATAGTTAACTGATAATGTCTTAAGTTCTCTTTCATCCATTTATTTGTCCATACATCATGTACATCTTTTCTGTTCAAGGTTTAAGTTTTTGGTAAAGGTAGTTTTTGATGAAGCTTAATTTCAATCAACTTAAGAATGTACGTGTATCCTATGTTTTTGACCTTTCATGAATAAATGCTAAATAAGGGGTTATACCCCAATTTTATGATCAACTGAACATGGAAAAAATGTTGTGTGAGCAAGGCAACAGTGTACTATGGATACTTTTTTAATATTAGGCTTAGAAACGGGCTCAATTGTATGTTGACCTGGGTATAATGTACATGTAAAATTAAAATACATGTACTGTACAGGTAAAGTGCATAGTCGCATTTGACATCCATTCATATGGTTATTCGGATTGAGTGATTTTAGGAGAAAAACGAGAAAAAAGGCATCCGGATATTGTCCCGTCATTGGTCGAAATTCTAAGTCAGATTATACTTCCGGTTTGCGTTAATCTGTATACTTTGAACATACATATACTACGAATAAAGTGTTTTTTCAGAATTTAATCTGCTATCCACGGCGGTCACATAGTTTATTAAATAGAGAGGGTCTGTATAATATATCAATGATCACCATGGATCGATTAGTAAATACGCTTATATAGTAAAGAATGTTTACTATATACAGATAAGCGCTAAAATTATTCATGTGAACTTTTGATACCTTTTCTGAAATTATCAAGTCATTAAATCTTTTACAAAATTCATTGATTACAAAAAAAAAGAAAGTGTGGTATGATTGCCATGATGAGACAACTCTCCACAAGAGACCATAATGACACAGAAACTAACAACTTTAGGTCACCGTACGGCCTTCAACAAAGAACAAAGCCCATACTGTATACTCAGCGTCAAAAGGCCCAGAAATGACAAGGTAAACCAATGCAAATGAGAAAACTAGCGGCCTTATATATGTACAGAAATGAACGGAAAACAATATGTAATACATAAACAAATGACAACCACTGATTACAGACTCCTTACTTGAATGTTCATAATATACTAAATGTATGTTCATATTGAAATTGATAGAAAACAAAAAAATGGGAAGTTTGGAAATATAGGTGGAGGGTTAAAAAAAAGCATTTTCCTGTCCCCAATAACCTATGATATACAATACTTTTGCTTAAATTCTCCAGTCATTTTGTATTTTACAAAAATAGAAAGTGAATTTCTTTAATTTCTGCATCTCGGGATTTCATGGTTCTATTTTGATCTGAGCGTCACTGATGAGTCTTATGTAGACGAAAAGCGCGTCTGGCGTATCAAATTATAATCCTGGTACTTTTGATAACTATTTAAGCCCGGGATTTCGTGATCAGGACCCCTCCGATCGACAACCCCTCAAATTAGCTGATTAGTCATTTATATTTCATTCAAATCCTACCATTGGCATATAAATAAGGCTCTCAAAAAAACTGATGGATTGTCATAGAAGCATATTTTTTAGACTGATAATGTTCTATTTATAAGCAGTTACATTTATTTCATGTTTGAAAAGGTGCAAATTTTAAATTTGATTTGACTTTTACCAAAAGAAGCATTGTAGCAAAGGAGAAGAATAATTGAGGTCGTTGGCCAGAGACACGAATATAATTGAATTTAACGTACAGAAAGGAAACAAATATCGGACTTCGGAAAAAGGGAGATACCTTTTATGTTATTATCAATACATAATATCTTTTACAAAAAATCATCCTACAACAGTTCTCAAGCTATCTGCCTGCGATTTTGCGGGTGTTACATACTTTAAATTACGCTCTGAATGCCCGCGATTTCGCGGGTGTGTTCTAGTATTTTTTTATATATATATATATGAACATGGTTATTCTTTAAATTACTGCAACTCTAAAAAGGCAATAACAATCAAAACCAAGGTTTAAACAAAGGACATTTACAACAACAGAAACAAAATTAGAAACTTTACTTAAAACCGTCAGTGAAATAAGGCCTCTCGGTCATAAAACTTTTGAGTCAGTTTTTTGTACTGTCATACTCCAAAATTGACCAAATTGATCAAAATGATTGGCTTCATGTTTCGAGCACGTTTTTTGTGCTCTGAGCACTGAGCAAAGTTTTATGACTTATTGTAATATGAGCCTCTCAGTCTGGAAGGGTAAGCATTTCATGCACCTTATATATACTATACTGCACCTGTCATGTTATTTCTTTGGTCAGTCCGGTAACGATGGAAGGTTATTATGACAGAGGAAGAATATCAGATATATGTTTTTGTCATAATGGACAATCAGCTGTAAAATTTCATTAGTAATATTTAATTTGATTGATTCATAACCCTTTCCTAGCAACTTTTGAGAAAGTAGTAGTGAAATACATGTGGAAAAACATATTTTTTAAAAATTTTGAACCAGCTGGCAAAATAAAAATTCAGTGTTGATATGTCATTTATAAGCAAAACTTTTTCAACATTGTAAACAAGTAGTTATACATGTATGCCAACATTTATATTTTTTACCAAGGTATATATAAAAATGCTGAATAACTGAGAATGACCCCTATGTATTTAAATAAATGCAATTATGACCTTCATAGTATTGATACATGGTAAACAAATGATCTGGATTGGAGTGATACATTTTACAATTTTTCTTTAAAAGTTTATTTTTCAAATTTTAATTATCCATGTGCATATATAGCTGTGAAAAATCTAGTTATCAAATCAGCTCAGCTATTTGGGAGGGAGTTTCTTTGCTTAATAAGTTTGATGGGGCCTCAGAAAATAGAAAGTTTATCACAACTAATACTGCAACTGTTCCTGGAAATCCCAAGGAAAAACATTTTTGTATCAACCTATCTACTAATGATCCTTTATAGTTCATGTCAGCTCCACCTCATCTAATCGAAAATTGAGGAATAACATCCATACTAGTGGCCATAATGAGGTTCTTAAAAGGAAAGTGTGGTTTGATGAAAAAGAGATCATTTGGGAGCATTTTGTTTATAAAAGAGAAATTTCAAGGGCAGTGCAGTTGCAGTTTACCTGAGTTAATCTTGCTGTACATATCTTAAGTGAAGAAGTTGCAGATGAAATGGAACAAAATCAAAATGAGGCAAAAAAATCCACACGAACATATATCAGGAAAAGTTGCTCATTATTAAATAATAGGACTCCTATAAATATTGAAAGTGATCCACGTTTTAATTTAAACAACTTGCTGATAGAAGAGATAGGTTCACAAAATGGGAAAATGACCTTGGAAATAGATTTATTATGCCAAATGAGAATAAAAACATCACATTTCTTGGCAAACAAGGCAAGATGTACATTTAACAATATCTGCATTCATTGACTTGATAAAATATATGTCTACAGAACAATTCCAAACAATGTACCCATCAAAACCCTAGATAATACCCAAAAAACTTTGTCAAGATATTGTTGAAATATGGTTTCTCAGCAACGTTCATGCTGTGGTGGTAGTCGTGAACAAACTGTTATGAAATATGGTTACAACTGCACAAAAATGTTATCTCTAAATAGAGCTAGTACTGATATTGACAATACAAATTATGATCATGCTAGTATTCAGGATATAAACAGTGAGAATACAGTTGAAGATAAAAAAAAAAAAAAACACAAAAAACACAAACTTTTTTGGCCACTTGACTTGTGAGATTATGTACATTTTTGTACTACATATTAATTACCACAGTACATGGATATTTTATTTACAGAATGAATTATATATATGCCAGCAGCAGAGGAGCTGGTCTGTGTGCTGAGACAGCCAGAATAAAAGTTTTTCGTGGTGCTACAATTAACCAACTAGGTGAGCAGGCCTATGCTGACCTTGAACATAAACAAGGAAAACAGGTGGTTTAATTTTGTTAGTGGCATAACAAATATCACCACATATACAAAATTCACCTTTCAATTTTCAGTCCACTGTACAAAAACGTAAAAAAACCTTTTGTCACGCATTAATGTGGTCTGTATCTTTGCTACAGTTCCAGGCATGAGTATTAAGGATTGGAACAACACAAGATTGTACCAAAATAAAACAACTCATTTTTTTGTATACACTACAATATGCAGAGATGCAGACCAAACTACATGAATGCATTCACGAAATTAATAAATTTCTCATTCAAATTAATGGTGATGAGGGGGTATACACTCCACAACTTGCTTCCACAATTAATCGTGTAAAACATGGAAAAACTTTTTTTTTCTACAAGTTTGTTGATGGAGTGCATGCCTCTGAAAGTTTAAAGGTAAAATGGTGTGCAATTTTACAAAAGTGTATTGACGCCAACACACCATTATTCCTACAGTCTAATGATAGGAATGTTGATGTGCCAATGGAGAGAGCAATCAATATATCCGTTGAATCAATACTGTCCAGTGAGGAGGTTCTGTTCTCTATACAAGTACAGCACACAGAGAGAGCTGCACACTCACTGAAGGTATCTTCATCAGCCAAATCGGCAAATATTTAAATGTGGACTGGAAAGTGCCGCAAGATGTTTTAGATAAAATCCGGGTGCTTCCGACATATTTCGATTAAACATTATGTTAGAGAGGATAATATCCATAAGTATTTGAACACAATTGTGACACCAAATGTCGATTACATTGAATCATGTGGAGCAATGTAGCCCAGGTTATGGACTGCAGAGGAGAACGCTGAAATAATAAATCGGGGAAAAAGTGAGGCTAGCAAGAAACGTGGAGAAGAAGCTAGGGCCTCACCAGTTTATCTTTTAACTGAGCGCTTGAGGGCTGCAGAGATTATGGAGAGAGACGTCTCATGATAAATCATGTCTTTGAAGAAACATTAATTTATTGTGCTTACATACATGCATACATGTTGCTTTTATTTTAATTTTATAGTGGATGTATCAATAAAAATAGTTTTTTCAAGTACCTTCTTACCCAATATGAAAATATACCAAACACCTTCATGTTGTTTCAAATAAATCTGACACCCATAGTTTAATCAGCCCAAATCAGGTTGAATTTGTATGGGGCCTGATCAACCTAATGTTTTATGATCAGATACAGATTAGGCATATACCATTTTTTGACTTTCTTGGGGGAGGGAGGGTTGCTGGTTTTTTTTTTGAAAAAAAATATCCCTACCCTCATTTTTGTCAAAATAAATATCTGGCCAGCACCTGGATTTTTTAAATTAATCTGGCCCGCATTTTGCAAAAAAAAAAAGAAACTTTCCACATTGAACAGATATGGATACATATCATCTAGGAAGTCAAATGCCCAACCATACAAATACTTTTTTTTTTTAAAATGGAGTTTCTCCAAATTTTCTTTAGTCCATGGATATAAAGTTTCTGATTTATAGGGGATATCGGCTGACTTCAGCTTTTTATCATTTTAGTTTATGTATATATATACTATAAAGTGAACCTTACCTCAGTCTACTTTTTTTAATTAACGTTTTCTGGGAAAGGGGATCTTTTCACTGTGTTTTTTCATGCAATGGTTTTTTTTGCAATTTTTATTGCATGTGTTTCTGTGTTCATGCCTAATTTGTTATATTTACCTAAAGCTAACTTTGTGTTTATATCCCAAATCTTGTGGTCATGTTGTTTTCCAGTTGGGATATCGTTGATGTTCCAACACGACTTATTTGTACACAACACTTTTAACACTGACCCCAAGCCATATGTCTTTATATTAATAGTCTAATGAAGAGGCAGTGGTAGACCACAATGTTTACATTGTTGTAAGTGGTCAGCAATAACACCACTACTCTACGACCAACGCGCTAGTCATCTGTTAGAGTCAAGTTATTTCCGTCATTGTCTAAAACTTCTTCATGAACAATATTTTGAAATATCTGGAACGAATCTTTTACTTGTTACAGCATATGAGTGATCTGCATGAACTGACTTTAAAGCTAGATCCTGATGATGATCCTCTTCACAATACCGTTTACGTTGAGCCTCTCGAATGGACACGAGTTTTCTTTCTTGTTTCGATGTTCTGAAGCCATTAATGCGAAGCCGAAGTTTTCCCATGATAAACAATTGATAACAAGAATTTGTACATAGTACATGTACACGGTGGCCCAACTCGCACTATCATTTTCTATGTTCAGTGGACCATGAAAATTGGGGTCAAAACTTTAATATGGAATTAAAATTAGAACAAGAGGCTCTCAAGTGCCTGTATCGTTCACTTCAATTTTTTTGGTTAAATCTCTAATCAATGATTATTTTGGCTTTTCAATTTATTGAAATGTTCTTAGAATCGTCCTATTTTCTTCAAAACCAAAAAAAATCATTTTCTCCTATGTTCTATTTTAGTCACAGGAGCTATGTTTCTTGACATACAAGGAAATAAAATATAAAATTTATACTAGATACTCTGAAACATTTTTGTTGATATATCAAACTTTCGGATACAATTTATAAACTAGATACCCTAATGAACATTCAGTTAAAGTTTGGAAGTAAAAATTTCCAATTCCGGGACAGCAACCCCACAACCGATTGTATGATTCCTTTTGAAAATTTCAGGGCAGATAGATCTCGACCTGATAAACAAATTTAATACCATGTCAGATTTGCTCTGAATGTTTTGTTAAGCCGAAATCTACATTTTACCCCTACATTTTATTTTTTAGTCATGGCCTTCATCTTGGTTGGTTGGCCCGGTCAACGAACACATTTTTAAACTAGATATCCCAATGATGATTGTGGCCAAGTTTGGTTACATTTTGCCCAGAAGTTTAAGAGGAGAAGATTTTTTGTAAAAGTTGATGACCAAGGACGCAAAGTAATGAAAAAAACTCACTTGGCTCTTTTTAAAAGGATTGCATGAATTTTTTTCATTATATTTACCCAAATAAATCATCTGTTTTACTTGTGTGCTGTTCATACAACAACTCTACCTCCTCACGATCCTCAGACTTCTCCCAATCCTCAGTAATATTCACAAAAATCTTCTTTAGCTGTGCTTTCTTCTTCTCTGTCTCTATCACTCGATATACCTACTGTGTTGATAGACACAGAGTACTATATCATTCTCAGGTATGAAACAATGCAAGCTGACTCAATTCCTTGAAGTGATCTGAATAAATGATATTAAAGAAATTCTCAAAAACAATGCAGGTTTTACATTTCATTCCAGAAGATGACAAAATTACTAAATTTAGTCCTGGTATCTATGATGAGTTTATTTACAGCCACTGGGTCGAAGCCACTGCTGGTGGAAATTTATTTCCCCGAGGTATCACAAGCCCAGTAGTTAGCACTTTTTGTGCTGACATGAATTGTCATTGATATGGTTATATTCATAAATTTACTGTTTACAAGTTTTTGAATTTTTGAAAATACTAAGGCTTTTCTACCTCAGGCATATATTAACTGAGCTGTATTTGGTAAAAATTTTAGGAATTTTGGTTCTCAATGCTCTTCAACTGCGTTCTTTATTTGGCATTTTAAACTTGTTTGGATTCGAGCGTCACTGATGAGTCCTTAGTAGACGAAAAGCGCGTCTGGCGAATATACTAAATTTAGTCCTGGTATCTATGATGAGTTTATTTACTAGAAACAAAGTTGACTTACTATACATGCACACTTATATACTGTATGTCTCTAAAAATAAAATGATACTTTTGATTATAAAGTAATTGATTGATTGATTGTTGGTTGCTTAACGTCCAGTGGCAAATATTTCATGCATATTCAGGACGAGAACAAGTTAACAATAAATACAATAAGTAGGTTGATACGATAGAGGTCATCTGGGATGATGGTCGAGGAAATTTGGACTGCCACTGGAAATGAGGGTATATTGGATAGGGACAGAAATTTTGCCTTGCAACAGGCCACCTACGGACCCCTCAAAAGAGTTGTTGCAATGGTTCTTAACGTGCAAAGAGCGTGGCACACTCTTTACACGAGACATCGGATTTAACTTCCCCTTCTGACCGGACGTGACTGCAAACTTGATACATCCCGCACAGCCAAACGGACGCCCCACTTCCTGGGAAGAAAATTACTGCATCCGTGAAAGGATATTTAATGAATGGCTATTATTTATTTTGATTTTATTGAACCATAAAACTAATGTTTGACTCTTCACATTGAATAATAAATTTCTATCAAAAATAAGGCTCAAAGAACTTTTAATATTATTTATATTAACAAGCGTACACACATGTTGGCGTATGAATACTCAACGTCAGAGTGGGGGTGTCGCCATCAAAATTGACAATATTGAAAATAAAACTAATAATTTTAACCAATCAGAAGACAGTAATAACACTAAATTTATTTATAAAGTGATAAAATTGTAAAGTTTTAAGGTAGCACAATTCAAAGATGTTTTCACTCTCAATCATACAAATGATAAGAATGAATAATAACATACCATATAAATGCAAAGCCAGAATTAAAATAAGAGTATTCATGTACAGAAGTTGTCGTTTGTTGATGTAATATATACGTGTTTCTCGTTTTGTTTATACAGATAAGACTGTTGGTTTTTCCGTTTGAATGGTTTTACACTAGTAATTTTGGGGCCCTTTATAGCTTGTTGTTCGGTGTGAGCCAAGGCTCCGTGTTGAAGGCTGTACTTTAACCTATAATGGTTTACTTTTTAAATTGTTATTTGGATGGAGAGTTGTCTCATTGGCACTCACACCACATCTTCCTATATCTATCCACGCTGAAATGTCTAGCCTTCTTAACTAAACATTGATATTATGTTGAAAGTCCTTAATATAAAGACCCCAAGGGTGATTGGGGTAAAGAAATATGGTCACTCGGTCTTCTACCGTTTTCTACTACATGTTTATAATACCAATGAGGGTAACATTTGTGTTTTAAAACTTTATCTGGCATGGAACTATAGTCTCCCTTAGTTAGAAGACGCCAGTTTGTGGGGGAAACTATCTCGCATGATTTCAGAAAACACACGGCTATTGCCATGGGCATACACAACGTCGTGCTAGTAATCAAAAGTACCAGGATTCTAAGGTATGTTCACAATAGAACGTTTTCTCATTTAACTGTTGTGTTCCCAACTTAATTTCGTGATGCGGAGTCGTCCAACCCCAGACGGTATATCTATACGACCAACTGTAATCGTACAACTGTCGTTAACAGGTAGTTCTTCGTTACTTTGTAACATTTTGATTATTTCATCCATCACCACTGAGGAGTGCATTTTATTCAGTTCACGTAGAGAGACTACGATCGGATCTGTCAATCCGTTGTGCTCGATTATCACACGAGCGAGACTATTATTGTCTGAATCTTGACGGACCTTATTCAGAATATCATCGAACAAACAGTGAAGATCATCTGTGATTTCATACAAATTCTTATTATGTAATTGACTGGTAAATTTAGCCTGAAAAGTCTTGTCAATGGCTCCAGTTTTAGCGTATGTACGCTCCTTTATTTGACTAAATGTGTACGCAGGTTCATTGTCAATTCCAGCTCCATACTGAAATGAAGGACCTGCTTCTGTCTGGGATGAAAAACGCATTTTTTTGTTTGTAGACGATTCGTTATTGGTGATTTTTTCATTTAAAGTTCTACGTCTCGTTTTCGAGAAATTTAACTTCTCTGGCGTATGATCCATATAGTTAACGCTTGAATGTGCATCATCAAATAAACTTAAATTGAATTATTCTATTATGTCATGTTCAAGTTTGTGCAATTCGTAGTTTACGTGTGTGCTAAACGCCTTGTGGCATATCGAACATGTAAGATGAAAGGAGTTTGCTTCCCTTCTTAAATGATCTAATCTCGAGATGACGTATGTATCGTCAATTAATCCATATGTGTTGGCAAACGTCAATAATTGAAGTAAAACAATTGATGATATCCTCCAACACTGCGTTGTCGTCCATCTGCAACAGGGTAAAGGATACCAATCAAGGGTGGACATCTGAAATTGAATCATTATCCTCCAGTCTATATTCCTGATTTAAATAAACCCACAAGCTTTTTATTTTTCTTTACTCATAGTTTGGAATAAAGTCTTACCTAGCAACTTTCATTTCTGGATTCACAAATACTCTTTGGTATTTGTTGATGTGTTTCTGTGTTATGTATAAGTGTAAATAAACTTCAGTCATTATTATGTAACTGTTTTGATTATGATACCAAGATTTTCACCAAAGATGAAGAACAGCAATAAATAGTCTATTCTACTCTATGAGTATATTTACATTGGAACTGTGTATTGTATATCTACAGATCAGATATCCTGTAAACACCTTAGTATGATAAATTATTCCTATAAAATCTGTCTGCGGTGTCATTTACTTTGAAAAACAAGTGGGATAAGAGAGGGGGAAAAAAACCAAGAATCACATTTTGTATATCAAAATTCATTTATTACATAAAGAGAAAGAAAAAAAAAATGTTTATGACAGAAAAAAAACCAAAGTATATTCACATATTCATAAAAAAGAGATATCATGCTTGTAAATAAAGACATTTCCATGTCTAAATACTTTATACTGTAGTGTACTTTAATGCTATAATATCGGTAATTTGTGTAGAAATGATCCATTTTTAAACCTATTTTAAAATATTAAATAAGAATAGAAAAATATATGAAAAAACATTTTGAAATGTGTTTCTTTTATCTTATCATTCACTATTTTTAACCGATAGAACATGTTAATATACAACAACAACACATTCGATAGTGCATCGACAATAATATTTATAGAAAAAAACCTTATTATTCAAAGTACACCAGGTACTGATTCATTCATAAATAAAACAAATGTATCTACAAAAATCTGGTGAACTATGGGGGAAAATTAAAATATACAAGTTCCACAAAAAACAGAAAAAAAAACTGTTTAAATTATTAAATGGGATTAGAAAAAGCAATGAACAAAATTTGAAAATTTATACCGCAAAACATGCAACAATGAATCGACAATAACATTCATAGAAAAAAATTACACTTATCATTCAAATGTACACTAGGTACTGTATTAATATAAGGAATGACTGTAATATTTTTTCTGTCTATGAAGAAATAACATAAAAAATGTGGTGCACACTGAATAACGTGCTTAGCGGGTTATTTAGCAGTGTGCACCACATTTTTTATGTTATATCAAATAGACAGAAAAAATATTAGTCATTTCTTACAATTTAATTCTAAATTCCATTTTAAACCGTAGACAACCATGAATGGATGTTGAAGACGTCACGACCACATGACTAAATTATGTCTATGGGCTCATAACAAAATAACGTCAGCCTATCAGAAGATGTGTTACATCCAAAATTAAATTATTCATATATAAAACCAATGAAAAAAAAACCACACAAATGTATCTTCAAAAATCTGGTTAACTATGGAAGAAAATTTAAAAGATGGTTTGAATTATGTTAAACGGGAAATGAAAAACATATAAAAAAAAAATTGAAATGTGTTTTCATTATCTTTATTTTAACCATTCACAATTGATGACTGTGAGAACTTGTCATTTTACCACAAAACATTCAACTGTGCATCAACAATAATTATATTAAAAAAAATATATACTTGTCATTAAAATGTACATCAAAGATACAAAACAAGATTCACAAAAATTAAAACAAAGAAAAACATAGTTACACACAGAAAAAATTATTCAAGGTTACATTTATATGATAAGATTTCACATAATTACTACAGTAACTGTAAAACAAAGGTATTCCTAAATAAAGTCAATTGGAAAAAAGCGGTTTACACCAAGTGTACATAATAAAGATGTTGGGGTGTTGTGTGTATATTTTTTTAATTTTCTCAATGTAATAGACAGTAACTCTGTTGAAAATTTTTCTCTTACTAAAATTCATACTACATCCTATCTAAATAAATGTAACCTTAAATAAATTAATATAAGTGACACACACTTGCATAAAATACATGTATACATATATTATACAAAAAACTTCTACAATATATAAATTATATCTGTGGTTATCATAACAGGGTTTTTTTTTAAATAAAAAAAGATATTGGACATTTAATTATCTATCTCATTAACATTTGAATAGCATTATAAATATTAGGATATTACTGCACTAGGATAAATAATTCTTAAAAGGATAATCTCACTTTTTCCCTGATCTTTTTGTCTGCAATTTTACCACTATGTATGAATGTGATAAATAATTACATAGAATTATACAATGAAAGGATACAAGAAAATAAAAAAATATTTTTTCTTAAATTATAGGAAAAAATTTTCTTCAAATTGTCAACAGGCAATTTCAAACTAAACATGTCATTGACGTGCTTTGACTTAATTTTTTTACACTTAACAAGGTGCTTGTTATAAGAACCACAGATATAATTTATATTCTAAATTTACAATAAAATTTAAAGATGCCCCACATTGGGCATGGAGCCCCATTGATAACCGGGAGTTCTTTCTGGTGCCATGCCTTGGGGGGTTCGGAGAAAGGTCCTTCTTCTTCCTAGTCTTTGTCTGTTCTTCCTTCTCCTCACCCCCTCACTATCATAACTGATATGATAGTGAGCACCACACCCACCTCTACACTGGTGAGTTTTTCTAAAGAAAAAAATACTTATGATTATACACTAGTGACTACAGAGAGTTTAATGTTTAAAAAAATAAACACACAACTTTAAATAAAAAATTTCATTTTTTTTAAATGAACTTTCTATACTAATGTTTTGCATAAAATATGTTTCTTCTCCCCACCCTTTGCTTAACACTTTTAAAGCTTGTGTGTTTCTTATAAACCAAGAATATGCATTGCATGAAGGATTATTTTAACTTATCTTGTGCTACTTTGAATGGAGAGTTGTCTCATAGACATTCATACTACAAATATTTTTTATATGTAAAGTACCTTTGTTTTCACAAACCATATATATATAATCCCATAAGGAAACTTTTTCTAAAAATCTAATTTATCTCTCCATTTAAGTGTTGTCTCTACATGTTCAAACAGTGCAAAAAAATAGTATTTTCCTGATCACTATATATATATATGACTAGTTATACTAGCGAAATGAGAGTAGATGAACATTAAATTAGATCTTTAGTTTTCTCATTTGAATTGTTTTACATTGTTATTGCATGACCTGTTATAAATCACTATGTGGTATGGGTTTTACTCATTGAAGAAGGGTATATATGCTGACCTACAGTTCTTAATTTCTGTTTTATTTGGTCTCTTGTAGAGAAAATTGTCTGATAAGCAACCATACCACGTCTTTTTTCTTATTGTCTGTTGATGTTTTTTTTTAAATTCTTTTTACATTAATAACATACCAAGAATTGACTCCTCACAGTTTGCAGTGGTGGGTAGGTGCTTATCATGGTTGTCTTCATGTACCACAGGATACCATTTCACTTCTGGTTCCTCCTTCTTATCTTTTACATCATTAATCAGTTACAAAATAAATAATAGGGAGAAATTAATACATGTTTTCATGTACTCATGATACACTAGAACAACCGGATGTTTAAAATGTAATCCGCGGTAACGTTTCAAAACATATGTAATCAAGTTCATTGATAAATATTACTTCTTTAATTATTTAGTTTACTTAACGAATTTCCATTAAAAAAATTTAAAATAATAGTTTTAAGAAAACAATCTTGAATAAAATAAGTTGAATGATCGTTGATTGCACCTCCGAGCTTTTCCGAAGTTTATAGAAGCGGAGGGGGGATCATCTCAAGGTTTCATGAGGTGTTAATGTAACATGTCATCAATCTTTCGAATTTTGTTTAAAATTTTGAAAACTTTTACACACATCGGGCAGTTTTCTATCATCGCTTGTATATTTTGACAATATGCTTATAATTTGTAAGTAAGAGAAACTTTATTCCCAATTTCGAATTTGGAAAAAAATAATCACAAAATATACTGTATCCCAAGCCATCTATTAGAAATTAAAAATCGATTTCGAATAAAACCTTGAAACATAAATATTCTTTTCAACAGGTAGGGGTACAGTATGATTATATGGACAAGAAGGTGGCAGGGTGTAAAACAAAAGAAAAAGGGGGGGGGGGGGGGTTAAAAATTGATCAAAAAATAAGATACAATACATACTTGAATAAAGATAAAGATTCATAATAAGTCTTACTCCTGATCTGGCATCCTGATGTGGTAATGTCATGGCCAGGGTCCACTATCAGCCTTGTAAAGGTTGACCCACAGGTTACATGCGTGATTGGGGTTCTAATTCTGACACATTGCACCCCCTTTCCACATGTAAGAACGGTTCTCGAGCTTCTCACACAGTGCATTGACCCTCTTGGACAATCCTCATCCTGTCTAGTAGTGTTGAGAGATACAATTAGAAAAATGGTCGAGACAAAAATAGTGAGGCGCGCCATTTTCTGTGGTTTCTGTAAAATACTAGGTGGGGCCAGTTTACACGAGCCACGGGTAATAACGAAAAACCACGAGATATGTTGTTTTTTTAGCAATAGATATTTAATAAGTATTTTTTATATATATGATATGATTTTTAAAATAAAATAAGAAAAAAGGATTTGATTATAGAAAAAAACCATTCCAACTTTTTCCGACTACTTTTTTTTGCACTGAAAAAAAAATGACCCTGAATGACCAAGGTCACGTACTATAATTAAAACGCTCTAATTAAGCATGTTTTAATGCGTCTGTTTAAGATAGATTGTCACGACCTTTTAATGAGCCAAAAGACAGATTGAAAAAAAAAATGCATGACCCATAAATTAAATTTAATTTTGGTTGATGTTCTTAATCTGTCATAGATGTTTAATGACAAAGGACATGAATGACAGCCGGGTGATATAATGAGTGCATATCTAAAAAAAATTGGATTGACTATAAATACAGCTGAAAAATTACAGTATTTCAAATTAAATAAAAACTCCCTGTTCAGAGAAAAGTAAGTTCTTTACATGATGACGATATTTATTTACAATCTTAAGAATTTCTCCTTTTTTTTGCTGCAATAATTTAATTTAGTACTGACAGGATAGTTTTAATTTAAATTAATTACCTTCAGATGTGAAATAAATAACAACAACCAAAAACAGATTGTGTTTATTGATCTTCTTACGACTTCTTCGATTTTCTTATAAAATATTGTTTGTTACAATTTTCTTACTCTTTCTAATATCTGTGAATGAACCATTCGTGTTTCGATGTGTATGAATGTCTCACTGTTCGTAGTTCTGATGAATCTGACCGGTATGAATCTGTCTATTTCAGATAGAAGAAAAATGGCAGTAAATTTTAATACCTTTGATGAAGATTCCATTTCAAAGTGGAGCAAGTAAGTATCTACCTGAATTTTCCTTTGTTGAAATTATTTTGCACACATTCATTTTACTCAACCAAAAGTTTCATTAATAATTAATTTAAAATTTTGAACGATTGAAACAATTTGTCTTTTCAATATCATACAATATATTTCAATAAGTGATGAATGATTTATCTTTTTATTACTTACAGTTCACAAATGAATAGATTCCTCAAAGACATGCCAGGATTTGGTGAGGAGGAGAGAGGGGTTGAGAGTAGCCCCATTCATTTCGGGACAACTTTTCAACCCAACGTTTCGTAAGTTTCTTTTCTTTTCTTGTAATTTTATATGTCAATATGAACATCAAGTTTATTCTCGCCTGAATGAAAATGTTTCTTTTCAACATGCAACGCATTACTTCTTCTTTCGTTTCTTTTTTTTTCGTTTTCGGATGATAATAGTTATCAAAAGTACCAGGATTATAATTTTATACGCCAGACGCGCGTTTCGTCTACATAAGACTCATCAGTGACGCTCATATCAAAAGAGTTAAAAAAGCCAAATAAATATAATTTGTATTTATTATCGTAAACAAAAAACAAAAAAGGATTTGCATACATTTTATCTTATGTTTCAACATGTATGTTTTCCAATCGTAGATATTCAAAACTTCTTTTTTTAATTTTTACAGTACCGGGAAAGGGTTCTATGATAATCGGATGTTTGATGGTGAATCTTCTTCTTCTTCTTCGGCCCTGTAAGTTTTGATTTACATGATTTTTGTTTATATTGTTGATTCGGCTTGTTTAAATGATTATAATTCCTAGGTGTAAAATTCCTATAACGCTTAGATAATTAGTGTGTACGTAGCATGAACTTTCCTAATGAATACTAGTACACTGGCGAATTTAGTAATGTATTGGTGTTACTGTTCTTTTTATGGGATGGAACAGGAAATAGAAGAGTATTAAGACCTTAAAAAAAAAAACGTTTACAATTGATCCTAAGTAAAAAAAATAACAAGGTGTCTCAGATTAATATCTGTTGTAGAGTTGTTCTGACTCAGGCGTACTTAAATATATGTATATTATTTATTTATATATGTAATTCTTTTTTTAGAAAAGATGGTAAAAACAAGAAAAGAGGGAGGGAAGAAGAAGAAGAGGAAGATGGAGAAGAAGAGAAAGAGAATAAGAAAAATATGTAAGTTCTTTTCCTGAATGAATACTAAAAGATTAAAATGTTACATTAAAATACGATAAATGATCGCTATTATTTGGATAAGAGAAAGTATGGAAATTAAAATGTTTATGATACAATGCAGAATAAAATAAAACCTCTGTTTTTGACTGATAATCACGTATTATCTTTCAACGTTGTATGTTATAGAATATAAAAGAATAGACAAAAAAAAACTAAACATCAAAAGTGCTTTATTATCATCAATGATGTAAAAATAAATTTAGAGTTATCTTTCTTTCTATATGTATTTTATTTCTTTTCAGGAAAAAGTGTGATGAACACTTCAAAAGTGTAAGTCCCATGAGCTAGGGGGAAATTTCCTCCCAGATTGATAATTTGAAGAAGATAAAGTTAGAGATGGTGGAAAGTAATACGAGAATAGTAAACCTGATTGAGGGAACCATCACACAGTTGAGGAAGGAAAAGCCAAGAAGAGTGCTGTTTTCGAATGTTCTATAACTCATTAAAAGATATATAGACAACTTTGTTATTTTTTCTTTACACGCATAATATATTGCGTAAATTTTATAGTGAATGGAGAGAAAAAATCTAGACAAATTAATATTACACTTACATTATCCTCTAGGGATTTTAATATTCTTTGTATTTTTTGTGCAGAACCTTCAGCTATTTATACGGTTTTAGCATTTTAAAAATTGAGGATTAGAGGTGTTGAATCATTGAAAAGGAATGCGGTGCTTAGATGATTTATTACTTGCAGTGTCACAAGTGTTAATAGGTCACCTCACGTTTTTTTTGTGGTCTTAATGTGTGCTTTTCTATCTGTTTTCTGAAAACGTATTAAAGAGTGTTTAAATCGAGAGACCTACAGATGTTGATTGATTGAAAAAGATGTAGTGTCATGATGATTTATCACATGTCGTGCCATGATTTTAGGAGTGGTAGTTAAGAAGTTAAAACACACGTCACGTGTTTAAAGTTTTAATGTGTGCTTTTGCATAATTAAAGCCTATTGAGGAATTGTTTGTGCAGGTGTTGCGGTTTTATTATATGCTAGCTTATATTTAAGCATTCCATATTTTATGACCCCATGTAACCATCTCATTTCGTATATACCCAAGACTGTGGATGTTCACTCCAAGTAAGCTCCTATGTTTTATGACCCCACATTTGTGGGTGTTCAGTAACTATCCTATATTTTATGACCCCAAGTAAGTTTCCAGGTTTTATGACCCCACAGTTGTGGGTGTTCAGTTACTACCCCTTATTTTATGACCCCAAGTAAGTTTCCAGGTTTTATGACCCCACAGCTGTGGGGGTTCAGTAATCATATACTACTAGGGTAGTAATGCCCTTTACCATCAGGCGTCAAACGGCAATTTCAGCTACCGTTAGCATCAAATTGATTTAAACTTTGCTATTCAACTTCGTACTTTATTTGGCCTTCTTTATATTTTTGGATTCGAGCGTCACCGATGAGTCTTTTGTAGATGAAATGCGCGTCTGGCGTACATATTAAATTTAGTCCTGGTATCTTAGATGAGTTCATTTACCGTGATTCGTGAAAATATCTTTATCATGAATCGTCAGAGGTCTCAACTAATCATCAATTTCGTTATTTTTGGAAAAAATTTGACGTGATACATCATTTCATTTTTGTATTGTCTAAAAGAAAGTGCATATTTTATCATCATGCAACAAAAACTACCGTTAATGGTTATTGGCAAGAATTTCTACTGTAATTCGTCATGAATACCTACATTACCACTCTCTATCATATGCATGACATAGTGAGCAACTCTTTGTTGCGATTTGCACTTCAAGTGGTCAATGAAGGATAAAAAAACTTAATTCATATAGTCTTTTTCACCCCCTTACCCCCTCTAAACTTAATTTTTGAAAAATTGATTGACCAATATGGATATATATATAAAATCGATGGCAATTAAACAAAACTTGCTGCAATTTTGACACTCCCCCAAGCAATTTATTTGAATTAAGTTTTTTATCCTTAATTGAATTTTTGATGTCGTTCCTTATACATTGTGTTTTACAGATATGTATATATGCAATGAATGCAGTAAATCTTACAAGACTAGAAAAGGTCTTCAAAACCATGCATGTAATATATGCCAACTATGTAGAAAACCTTTCCATCAGCACAAAAATTGAAAAGACATAATTGCAAACAACAGGTGTTGAAGGAGATGCTGAAATGCCAACTTTGTAAAATGGAATATTCTACAGAGAATAGACTAAGATCTCATAAATGCTCATGTGTTCAATTCTTTTCTCAACATACCAAAAATGTTCCAATCATATCTGTCAACATGCAGGAAAAACCTTGAATACAGAAAATGAAACAAAAGATGAAGTCAAGAATAACACTAAGAAGACAGATGAAGTCAAGAATAACACTCAGAAGACAGATGAAGTCAAGAATACCACTAAGAAGACAGATGAAGTCAAGAATAACACTCTGACGACAGATGAAGTCAAGAATAACACTCAGAAGACAGATGAAGTCAACAATAACATTAAGCAGACAGATGAAGTCAAGAATAACACTAAGAAGACAGATGAAGTCAAGAATAACACTCTGAAGACACATGGAGTCAAGAATAACACTCTGAAGACAGATGACGTCAAGAATAACACTAAGAAGATAGATGAAGTCAAGAATAACACTCAGAAGACAGATAAAGTCAAGAATAACACTCAGAAGACACATGGAGTCAAGAATAACACTAAGAAGACAGATGAAGTTAAGAATAACACTCAGAAGACAGATGAAGTCAAGAATAACACTCAGAAGACAGATAAAGTCAAGAACAACACTCAGAAGACAGATGAAGTAACATTAGATAAAAATATAACAGAGAATGCGACAACTGCATCAAACAGCATACAAACAAACAAAAAAAGTGTTTCTCTATTTATAAACAACACCAAACAGATATAATCAAAACTTTTTTCACAGGAAAAACACACATGATAATTTGGAAACAAACTAAATTGAAAAAGAAATGAAAACCTTACATGTATATCATAATTCAGCTTTAACACATACAGATAACGTAAGAAGCACGGGTTCAAATCAAGATATTGCTGCAGTTGATGTTATTCATGAAATCTTCCAATTAAAACCGATAAACTTGACATGGCAAATGAAACATTGCACAAATTTAGGGTTTAAGTATGAGAAATCATCATATCCATTGTATGATTAACTGCGCCAAGCATAATTGGAAATCCTAAAGACTTACAGAAAATTATAGGTGATGGAAACTGCTTTTACAGAGCCATTGATTATGCTATTACAGGAACTGAGACAAATCATATCAAAATAAGATCTGCAATAGTTAATTATATCCATCAGTTAGGGACAAATCTTCATTCCCTTCTACAAACATGATTTTCTTATGTACTGCAAAATCAAATAAATATTCCAGGAAGTTGGGCAACAGAAGTTGCGATTTTTGTAGCATCTAATTTATTAAGAACTCACATTTTCACCTAGGTCAATACTGGCAATAACTCGTAAAAGTGGACCAAATTTGATTCAAACTACCTAAATCCAAATATTATAACAGATGAAACCGGTATTTATCTAAACCATACAAATGGTAATCATTATGATATTGTTTTGTCAACTTCAACAGTACATCAAACATTATCCTGTGGACATTTTGATGAAAAAAAGGGATCAAAGACAACCAAAAAAACAAAAATCTGAAAAAATTGGAGAAAAGAAAATAAGGAAAAAAGTATATGAGAAAATTCATGCAAATGAGAGGACCCTATACAGATTATGCAGAAAGAGAAAGAATAAGTCTTCAATATCGAAAACTAGAAAGTAAATTTAAACATTTTGAAGTAGACTACAATAAAAAGAGAAGGACTGATCGAGAGTTTGTTGCATTTGAGAAGGAGCACAACAAAAAAAGGTGGACAAATCCAGAATTTGTTGCATATCAGAAAGAGCACAATTCATTCATGATAACACGTGGTCCCACAATAAAGTGCACAGATGAATTGAATAAAAAAAGTTATAAAATTCGTGTTTTCATGATCCTAGCTAAAAAAAGTAATTATAAGTATTGAATGTTTCTTTTTGTAACCTCATAGGGTTGCAAAAGCGTTGACCGTGTGCACATTTTTAGAATGAAGCGCTTACGCTTACGCGCTTCATACAAAAAGTACTTCGGTCAACGCTTTTACACCTCAATGAATTTACAAAAAAAAAAGCATTCAATACTTAAATGCAGTTGTAAATTTTTAAAGCAAAAAGAGTTAATACTAACTTTCACTTTTTTTGGATGTTCATGTACATTTTGTATGTATTTATTTTTCTCAACTACATGCATTTTTTGGTATATTTTTAATGATATATATGAGTAGTCCAAATAATTATTACGTCTGGCAAGGCTTTTTAAATTTTATTCTGGGACACCTTCCTATGACCACAAGGCTATGTTAATTTTTTTCTGGGACGCCTTCTTAGGAAGCCTTCCTACGAACGTCTTAGGAAGGCGTCCCAGAAAAAAATAAAATAGCCTTGTCAGACGTCATTATTATTTGGACTAATACATGAGATATTGGATATTTTTATGCATTATTTAACCAGTTGAGTCTTTTACAGGATTGTTTGTTTAATGCTGTTTAAACATTACTGAAAAAAAAACACCTTAAATTTGCTAATTATTTGGCATGAAAGTTTGATTTATTGAAAGGGACTCATAGTTTTCCATTTAATTTTAATAATTGTCTAATGGTTAAAACAATAGCTTCGTTGTTTACTTTTATACACAACAACATATTCACTTTGGTTTCGTTGTTTACTTTTATACACAACAACATATTCACTTTGGTTTCGTTGTTTACCTAATATTCACTATGTACTTGGTAACAGTTATTAATTAATTGAATAGACAATATTATAATAAATATTATTGGAAGCCGAATTGACGTCAAATAGGTGCCGATTTGACTAGATGCCAATTTAACCAGGTGCCGAATTGACTTGTACGTTTCAATTCCTCTGCGATCGTTTGCGATATTTTCTTGAGAAAACCTATTTTCCATCATCAAAGAGAAGAAGAAACTGCTTGAAATGATTCCCGAACGCTTCGTGATTGTTAAAATAAGTTTAATTCACTCAAAAAACAATTTTAAAACTTGCGATGTTTAAACAGGAAGTTTCAAAAGCACGTGTAAAAGAAGATATTAACCGGTGAGAGTGGAAATCCGTACATAACATATATCACTATAGTACGACTTTTAAAGCAAAACAGTTTCATCCTTTTGTAAAACAGTCTTAAATATACCTATCACATTAATGTGTGAAGGGTCTTAAGCTTATTCAAACCATATAAGTCGGTATGAAACACCAAAACGGAATGATAATAACCGATTACGTTTTGTAGTTTACAAAATTCTGAAATGGTTCCTGTCAAACTACAACACTTTGTTCGACTGTAGTGGAATACAAACAGAAACCAGTTAGTTTGTAAACTGGTTCCTGGCTGATTACTACACAATGCTCATGCATAATGATAACACAAGCACATTCCAGTTTGTATTGAAATTAGTAAATACGAAACCAAGCGCGGTAGGCAGAGAAATCAGGTCGGCAGTTATGGAACAATGACTGCGTCATTTTCCAAAAAAACAGCAAGGTTTATTGACATGTATGTATCTTTCAGGTTGCCGGATATAACCGTTCTGTCAACAAGGGGAGATAAAACTTATAAGGGGTTTGCGAAGAATAGGTCCGTTCGCCCTTATGTCTATTCGTCCTTATATACTTGTTCGCCTCTTTTACGCTCCTTTTCGTGTCTATTCGCCTTTATTTACTCGTTTAACTATTTTTCACTCGAAAGAACATCTGAATCATTATCAGTGATGACAGTACCATGCATACGTCATTACGTTAAACAATTATTTGATGTGATAATCTTACACAGAAAACTGAACTGAGTAAGCATTGATAAACTCAAATAAAACGATGGATAAAAGAATACTAATATATTCTTATAAATTATATCTAAATTGAACATAGATGTAATGTTCCTTGGTTGACTTAATCATTGATTGTAGGTTGCTTAACGTCCATTGGCAAATATGCCATGCATGCTTAAAGCAAGTTAACAATAAATACACGAGTATTATTGATTATCAGAAGCAGTCTCTGTTAACTGACTAACTAAAGGAAGAAACCTTATTTTGCAGTCTCATTTCATGCTTCCGCCGCAGACTATGTTTATTTAATTATAAGTCAGCCGATTATGACACGGTCTTGTAATGAAGGGGAGACATGACCACGTAGAACCCATGGCAGTCCTGAAATGGTTTGAATTTCATGTATGTCTAGACAAACTGGTGACTGTGAAATTAATGAAGAAATACCGATGTTGTAAAGACGATGCATGGAAATCTTTTGACCTTATTTATTCTCTGATAGTTGTAGTCCTGAAGACGAAAAAACAAAATCTAAGCTAATTTCATGTGCAAGACTTAAAAATGCACGGAACAACATGCATATTTGTTAATAACGACTTCTGCGTTATCGCCAATTAACATTACATATTTGCCAAAAAAAAAGGTCCTTTTTTAAACAAAAAAATAAATGTTTCTTTTACACCAATATTTATGGAACTATTGATAATTAGTTTCAGTATATAGCTTTCTTCTCGTACTATTATGCAATCATGAAAGATACAATTGTTTTAATTACTGGTATATACCTCTTTATATTACTTTCTTTTATATGAAATTAAAACAAAAATTACAGACATCAGACTAATATAATAGAGGGAAATGTATTTGTGTTTACCATGTCAATATGCGAATAAAGACAAGATTTTAACCCTATAATTTCTTATGAATCTACATCACTGTCCCATGCTGATATGAATGAATATTTGCCTACAATACCTCTAAGCAAGCTAGTATCAAGTATTCACCATTTTACTTCATGTATTGATTGATTTATTGTTGTTTGCTTTACGTTCAGTGGCAAATATTTCATGCATATTCAGGACGAGAATAAGTACACAATAAATACAATAGGTAGGTTGTTACAATAAAGACGATCTGGGATGATGGTCGGGGAAATTTGGACCGCCACCAGAAAAGGAGGGTTTATTGGATAGGGACGGAAATTTTGCTTTGCAACAGGCCACCTACGGACCCCTCAAAGAGTTGTTGCAAGGGTCTTAACGTATCAGGAGCGTGACACTCACTTTACACGAGGCATAGGATTTAACCTCCACTTTCTGACCGGACATGACTGCGAACTTGATACATCCCGCACAGTCAAACGGACGCCCCACTTCGGCAAGCGTTTTAGTGCCGGTCGTGAGAAGACCAAGTGACCATATTACTATACCCCAGTTACCCTTGGGGGTCCTCATGTATTTATTGATTGTCGGTTGCTTTATCGCGGCGAGAGCTAATTCGAATATTTTTACATTTTACTGTACATTTGATTTTTTTTTTTGATAATTGTATATGATGTAACCTTAAATCGGTCATTTGATCAAGACAATTTTCTAACTTGTATTGACACATATATTTGTAGAAAAATTGAAACAACCATAGCTTTATTCAAAAATTGAAACATTTTCTAAGTATTTTTTTTTTCAGTAAGTTTGACCATATTTTTGAAATTCATTCAGATTTTATTTATATTGATGATTTTTCAATATTTAACTGTACATTTATCAACTTTTTTGTGTACACATTAATACTTCTGATTTATATTTCATTTATTAATAAGGCGATGGATAGCAAATTCAATTAGCAACAAGCATTATTTTTTTTGCATTTGGCAACATGTTGCATGGCAATTGTTTAGCATGAACACATAGATAGGAAGCTGCTTTAATTGTACATAAGTTAAACAAAATTGTTTAGGCTCAATATATTGTATTTTTGTCAATTTAGAAAGAGGAACCAGAAGAAGATATGCCAGTTCCTTTTCAATCTTCACGGTTTTCTTCTCCAATTGCATCAGGACCATCATCTTCTCCAATTCCACCAATAGTCCAGAGAATCTGAGGTTTAACCTCAAACAAATTGCAACAGAATTATTTTTTCATGAAAAACGAAGATTACAGCTATATTATTAACATATCAAAAATCGGCAAAAATCGGACCACGGCAAAGTTGTATAATTTATGAGAATTAAAAAGGTAAAATTCCACTGAATTTCATGCAACGTAATGCGCGCCATACGTCAAAAGGGAAATAACTTGTACACTGCAACTACAATATGTCAACAAGCGGCATTTGTTTTTGACTTGGATTTGACCCAGTGGAACTTAAAACTGGTGAGTAAAGCTTGACTATTATAATAAATGTATAAAAATAAATACATTTATCATGTTTTGAATCTTTAAAAAAGTATTTGTTTCCCCCCAGTTGCATTATTTTGCCGTATTCCCCCTTCACTTGTCATTTTCAATTCCATCATTTTTTACATTGATTTATTACAATAAATCATGTTTCCTAGTCTTGGAAATTGTTTTAAATGTATAATAACTGTTTACCAACGTTTTTCACTGAAAAAAAGACATTTCTAAGGGAGGTTACGTTAAAAATAAAAAAAAGTATGGAACGCCGTTTGTGACACAAAGAATGAACGAGTAAAAACAAGTATTTGTATTTTCATTCCTATAAATGCTTTTGTAGTAATCTTTGTTGTTGTTTTTAAGTATCTTATAATGACCAGCTGTACGCACTGTGGTGTTAGGCGTTCTATTATCGTTGGTTGGCCGCCAGGAGTACGGTTTATGGATCATATATAACTTATGTTTAAATTTACCATTTTTTTTAAATTTTAACAGTGTGGATAACATTGTTTTTTACTGTTTACTTTGCAAATAAAATATGAAATACCTTAATTGTTTTTAATTAATTTTAGTAAATTTGACCACTTTTTGGATAATTCATTCAGATGTTACCTTCAATTGACTATGTGTATAGGATAATTGTAAATAATACAACAGCAAACCTGTTGAAGGTATATTGATAACTTTTCGACATTTTACTGTAAATTTGACCATTTTTTTGTTAATTGTAATTGCTGTTATCTTAAAGCGGTCATTTGACCAAGACAACATTCTTATATGTATTGAGAATTGTATTAGATGTTACCTTACATCGGTCATTTGACCGAGATACTTTCTAATATGTATTGACAAATGTATTTGAAGTCAATTTGGACCAACCAAACCTTCATTATAGAATTATAACACTTTTTAGTAAATTTGACCACTTTTTTGGATAATTCATTCAGATGGTACCTTCAATTGACCATGTTTATAGGATAATTGTAAATAATACAACAGCAAACATGTTGTTGGTATATTGATAACTTTTCGACATTTTACTGTAAATTTGAATTTTTTTTTGATAATTGTAATTGATGTAACCTTAACTTCGGTCATTTGACCAAAACAGTTTTCTTATATGTATTGATAATTGTATCAGGAGTCAACTTGAACCAATCAAAACTTAACTATAAAATTTAAAAATATTTCCAATAAATTTAATCACTTTTTGGACAATTTTCTTATGTATTGATAATTGTATTTGACGTAACCTTAAATCGGTCATTTGACCAAGACAACTTTCTAATATGTATTGATAATTGTATTTGATGTTACCTTAAATCGGTCATTTGACGGAGATACTTTCTAATATGTATTGACACATGTATTTGATGTCAATTTGGACCAACCAAACCTTCATTATAGAATTATAACACTTTTTTAGGAAATTTTACCACTTTTTGGATAATTCATTCAGATGTTACCTTCAATTGACCATGTTTATAGGATAATTGTAAATAATACAACAGCAAACCTGTTGTTGGTATATTGATAACTTTTCGACATTTTACTGTAAATTTGAATTTTGTTTTGATAATTGTAATTGATGTAACCTTAACTTCGGTCATTTGACCAAAACAACTTTCTTATATGTATTGATAATTGTATCAGGAGTCAACTTGAACCAATCAAAACTTAACTATAAAATTAAAAAATATTTCCAATAAATTTTACCACTTTTTGAATTGATTGATTGATTGTTGGTTGCTTTACGCCGCATTAGCACAAAAAGGCTATATCGCGGCGAGAGCTAATTCGAATATTTTTACAATTTAAAGCATATTTTTAAAATAAGACAAAAAGTCCTTCAATATACTAAAATTCTTGACTAAAGCAAATTGAGTATATACAAATAAAAATCAACAGTAAAATAACGTGATAAAAATTAAAATCGATTTAAATATAATAACATTTTTAAATTTTATAATAAATTCCAATTTCTTTTAAAAAAGCAACAATATTTGTAAATGATAACTTTTCGACATTTAACTGTAAATTTGATTTTTTTTTTTGATAATTGTAATTGATGTAACCTTAACTTCGGTCATTTGAACAAAACAACTTTCAAATATGTATTGATAATTGTATCAGGAGTCAACTTGAACCAATCAAAACTTGACTATAAAATTTGAAAAAAAAATCCAATAAATTTTACCACTTTTTGGACAATTTTCTTATGTATTGATAATTGTATTAGATGTTACCTTAAATCGGTCATTTGACCAAGACAAACTTGGTAAACGGTATACTGGTTTCCTTGTAAAATCCTTAGAGGAAGGGGAGTTTATCCGATTAATAGGTGATACCTTGTATTTCACAGTCGGAACAAGTCATAAAACCAAAAGTCAACACAAGCATATATATATATGGTCCACATGTTTATCTCATTAGCACTCATTTCAGACCATCTCTTTTTAACCAAGCCAGTTGAGCCAGAAATTTTACTTAATCATTTGAGCAATGATAATATACTACTGAGCAAACAGGAATATCATATTATCAGACACGAAGAAATTGGATTGATAATTGACACAGCTGTTAACTTCCTTCCTAATATTGTTTTCCTCAAACAAAAGTAAATCATTAGCATATACTTCCGCTACGACAGAGGTTATTCCCCTACCCTGTTTGCCTTATAATGAAAATAATATATCAAGATGATGTGAAATCCTTGCCTGGAACCAGCAGATTCTGAATGAAGCTGGTGATGATGCAGATATACATTTTGTCATTGGAGGAGACCAAAATGCGATAATTATCTGATTGGCGATCATACCACATCTTTTTATACATATAGCCGCCGGGTGCGTGAATTTATCGCTGCATTGGAGACCTGTTGGTGACCTTCTGCGCATGTCTGTTCCATGCATGGTCGGGTTGTTGTCTCTCTGACAATTCTCCATTTCCATTTTCAATTTCGTTTGTGATAAAATTTCTCTTTTTAACAATTCTGCGGGGATTGTTATTACCGGCGTTGTCTCTGTTATTACACAGATTGTATTTTGATAATTGTTAAAAGTCCATATACATGATTGATTGATGGTTGGTTGCTTAACTTCCAGTGGCAAATTGTTATTGCATATTCAGGACGAGAACAAGTTAACAATAAATACAACAGGTAGGTTGATACGATAGAGGCCAACAAAAGAATTACAGTTACTTATTCAGATAATAAAGAAAATAACTCACCAGTATCAGGGATAAATGCATCAACACAGACCTACCTATTGTATTTGTTGTGAACTTGTTCTCGTCCTGAATATGCATGAAATATTTGCCACTGGACGTTAAGCAACCAACAATCAATAAATTATTTATCTCCTACAGGGTGGATTGCCCATAATTTTTTGTGGTGTTTTGCATAAACTAAAGAAGATAGGGATGAACGGTTAACAGAAAGAAAAAATATAAAGAAATACGAATATCTTCAGAAAGGAGATTTTTTATCATGAATTCGATTCTGGTGTATAGTTAAAATTCGATTTATGAGTTTGACTGTCCATTTGGTATCTTTTGTCCCTCTTCTCTTTCAGTCATTAATTGGTATAGTCTAGCGATTAGCTCACAAACTGAATTCTAGTCCAAATTTAAACTTTTTTTAACCCAAATATTTCATTAACGTGTATTGCAGTGCATACCAATGAAATGGGGGTAGCGATACATGACAACCATAACTTCTTTTTTATCACTTTAATATAAATTTCGATTTGCATTAATGATGTTTAATTATATCCAATGGGAAACATTTTGATTGAAAACATGGGGATTGAAGACTTTTAAGTAAAATAATTTATTGCCAACTTTTAATGTACCTACAGTTAATGAATTATTTATTAATGGTTTTTAGCGTCATCCCCCTACAAGCATTATATAGTTTCTCTCCTTCTGTAGGGAAGTCCTTTCCCAGAAACATTTTCGTTGACCTTTTTAGGGACGATTTCATTTCCAACACGTCATTTAAAGAAAGAAAAAAACGATGCATATTTGATTGTTGTTAGTTTAAAGTCCAGAGGTACATATTACATGTTTGTTTGGAGACTGATATTGTGATGACTGGAGGGTGTTTACTAGTATAGTACAAACTGTCCGTGTGTTTTTCGGTCGTTTTAACCTGTTATCAATTTCGATGTTACCTGTCAAATGAGTAGGAAACATCCTTCTGCAGAGGACCTTCAAAAGATATACAGGAAATGATTGAAACAATAATTTTGAAGACAACAATAGTTTAGACAACATTACAATGATATATCAAAAGAATTTATTCAGTAAATATTCAAAGCATAAAGAAGTCTGTAAAAATTGCTTTCATTATACCTTGCTTTTGAGTATATGCCATCTAATTCTGTCCTGAATTCAGTGGCATTTACTTATTTATGTTCTTAAAGTTGTGTTTTTCTTGCCATGCCTGTCCAAGTTATAGTTTGACCCTCTTCAATTGTTGATAATTCATCAATAAAATCATCTCTGTCAATTTTGTATTTGTCGAAATTTGCATGATGTATTTTTGGTTTGAGTTTTCCAAGATTTTCTTGCTCCTATTTTTTTTTTTGTGATCTTTCTTGCCTCTTCTTTGGTTAAGAAAAATATCATCCTCTCGCTGTCATCGCTGTTTTTTTAAAGAATATACATTGCTGCTTTCATTCGATTTGACCCATCTGCTTAAAACTTGGGCTTCAATAACGTAGTTATCTTTTTAAGAGTGATTGGTGTAGGTGGAATTGGTGTAAACAAGTGAACAAACGAGGGTAAACTTCTTACTAACTGAAAACAAAAAACAAGAAAGTAAATCGGTGAAAAGTATAATTGTATAATTAAATTTAAAATACAAAGAAGCACAGAGTCTATATCCTGAAGAATAACAATTCCTTCAACAACTATATGAACGTTATTATTTGTAGAGTGAAGTTTACCTATAATTACTATTATTGGCGTTCTTTGGTATGAACTTCTTCAATCCTCAAGCTTTATGTCATTCTGAAAAAAATCAAATATATTCAAATGCATTTTGACAAAATATTGTATACACTATTGTTGCACAAAATTGGTACAATGCTGAAAATGATCAATATGGCCTACAAAAGAAATATATTGACAAATCCCTATTTTGTTTGTTATTTTATTACAATTTACCATGTTCATTCAAGGCTGCCTGCCTTGGGCCCAAAAATGAGCGTGTAAAAACTGTTCCCAAATAGAAACCGGATTGTTTATAGAAAAAAAAATGGCAAAATCAAAACCACATAGGACTATGAATCAAAATATGCTAATGCTAATGTACTTGAATCAAAATATGCTAATGCTAATGTACTAAGTTTGAGTTGATTAGACTTCGGCTTCATTAAAAACTACCTTCAACAAAAAATTTAACCAGCATCAAAAACTACCTTCACCAAAAACTTTAACCTGAAGTTAGATGAACGAACGGATGAACAGACAAAAAAACATAATGCCCCTCTACTATCGTAGGTGGCGCATACCAATCACATATTTTCCTTGATATTCCTAAGGATCTCAGCCTGGTGTTGCACCCAAAAGTCATTAACAACAGGAATCTTGTGGAATGTGGTACTTCTCACAAGAGGCTTCTTTAGGAAATTGGCCAGCAACTGTATCTTCTGGTAGTTGTTCCCAGATAGTAGAACGCAGCTGATATGAGAAGACAAAACAATACACAATAGGATTAAACAGTATTATGTACATGAAATGCATGCCTGCTACCTACATGACTTGTTTATTAACTGTCTGTTATTCCCCATATATTTTTCAAATTTTAAGATCTTCCATCCCAAAATTGGTTACTGTTCTCTTACTTTAGTTTGCCTCAAACAAATATTATGAAACATATTCACGATACTTATAACCACAAAACACAGATCAAGTTTGATTTCTGGTGGAGCCACTTTTACCATTGTTTACAGATCTTGAGTTATGTCCTTTTATAAAGTAATATACAAGCGGTGCATCATCTGTGTCCCATGGTCCCATTTATTTCTTACATGTCATAAAACTCACCCACATCAAGTACACTGCTGAACCAATGATGTGATAAGACACAGCTACATCACCCCACAGTCTTCTGTTGAACAAACTCTTGCAATATTAGTGCTGGCCAATTCCAAAATACACTGGTAATAATACTCACCCACTTCAAGTACACTGCTGAACCATTGATGTGATAAGACACATCTACATCACCCCAGTCTTTTGTTGAACAAACTCTTGCAATTTTAGTGCTGGCCAATTCCAAAATACACTGGTAATAAGTTAAAAAGAAATTGATTACTTCAAACTGTCATCAACATCATCAATTCGGATAACGCAGGACCCATTGTCCATTTCTGGCTGCGCAATGTCATGTATCAAGTTCGCAGTCACGTCCGGTCAGAAGGGGGACGTGAAATCCGGTGCCTCGTGTAAAGAGAGTGCCACGCTCTTTGCACGTTACGAACCCTTGCAACAACTCTTTGAGGGGTCCGTAGGTGGCCTGTTGCAAGGCAAAATTTCTGTCCCTATCCAATATACCCTCATTTTCCAGTGGCAGTCCAAATTTCCCCGATCGTCATCCCAGATGGCCTCTCTTGTATCAACCTACCTATTGTATTTATTGTGAACTTGTTCTCGTCCTGAATATGCATGAAATATTTGCCACTGGACGTTAAGCAACCAACAATCAATCAAACTTAAAGAAGAAATCGCTGAGGAGGCAGTGCAAAGTAGTACAGAACTCAGTAAGAGAAGATATCCTCTTTAAACAATGAAAACTGTGTGTTGGAGTTCCAAAAGAAACACTCCATTAAATCTGGAATAATATCAATGGAAATGTTGGACCAAGGACCAACAAAGCATTGACACCTGCAATAGTCAATTTTCAGGTTTCTATAATACAAGTGCTGAAAGAACATATTAATAAACTGAATGTGATGCTAAGTGATGCATATACTGAAACAATAGAATCCATTGGTCTAACTACGGACAAAAAGTGGTGACGCAAGAAATATGTTAAATAGAAAGTCTAGGGAAATAAATGATGAGAGAAAAACGCTTAAGAAACTATTCAAAAAGCTTGAAATATGAAACTAGAAAGAATACTGCCAGCAGAAGGAAACCCGAAACTTGGAAGAATGGAAGTGGACAAGTATTGAATGAATAAATGAATTACATGCATAAAGTGAAAAGTAATTATGAATAAACAAGAAAATTTATCATTCCTATAGGTATGGATGTACCATACCTATTCCAAAACAGGAAAAACAATACCTTTGCAAATCAAACAGGTTAAACAGTTTTTTCTGCCTCGGACTGTGACCCTGATAACCTGACAGTCGTCTTTGAAGACACCTGCTGAAAAATGGTGTCTACTCCCTCAAATATGTATTTCAGCTTTTTTTCAGCATTATATATATCATTTACTTTATTATCTCCTAATCTTCTGTTCTTATCCTCGGGATCCGTTGTCATGTAGGTAGGAGGAGAAAATATTGATGTTTAAAATTATGTTCATGAAATTTACAACTGTGTAACACTCTTAAGTATGAGCTTAATATCCACCCCCCCCCCCCCCCCCCAAAAAAAAAAAATAAATAAAAATAAAATTGCATGTATTTATAAAAGGTCTCGCCTTTTAATGTTGAGAAACAGCACGTTTAGTAATTTATTGCGTCTTGATCGCTTTTCTGGATTTACCTTCATCAGGAACGCTCACAACCAAGCATTTTCAGTCCGAAGATGTCAAAAATACCTAGAATAAATTGTCAAATTCATTCAATAAAGCCCAAGGGAGTTGAAACCTTTCCTATTGTGTTTCTGTCTCGATGGACAAGGCCTGGTAACTACCTTTGGGTGTTTAGCATGGTGGAATGTTGTGTTAAGTGGGGAAACAGGTCTCTCCTTGAAGTAGGCATGTATGCCGAATAGTTCCTCTGGAGAGGCATGACGTGTATATTTGGGGTATAATGCTTAAACTTAAAACTCTTCTGTTGCAATTACTTTAAGGGTATCACCGGCCCAGTAGTCAGCACTTTTGTGCTGACCTGAATTATCATTGATATGGTTATATTATAATTTTGAATTTTGAAATACTAAGGCTTTTCTACCTCAATACAAAGTTATTCTACAAGTATTTGTTGTACAAAATGTAGCAGCATTTTTCTATTACTTTATTTATCTTTTTTAGTTGTGTTTCAGCAAAACAGTTCAGTAAGCTGCACGAGGAAGTGAGGCAACTACGGAAACGATTGGACTTACACATTAGTTCTGTAACTTCATGTTAAACTAGTTTGAAACAAGAAGCACAACCACAGGAATCTTCATCTTTGCATGTAGCTCCAAAGACACCAAATATGAAATTTACATTAAGCATGTAAAGTAACACCCCTGACATGTGCCAGAGTGCAGCTTCTAGTTATACCAGTAACTTTAGATCACAGTTGGCCTTTATTTATCTCACATATTGATACATTATATGCAGCTGTAAAAACACTAGTACTTCAATTGTTCCCAGAACCAAATATTTTATCACATTCAGTTCCTGGAAAGGCTGACGACACCAGTTTGATTCCAGACTATATGGAGTTTTACTTACGGAAAATCAAAGTGCTGGATAGCACCTCTGGAAAGTTTGCAACTGAAGCTGCATATTATTCCAAAAAGATAATAGACGGTGTATTATTTCAAAAATGTATTTCATCACAGCTTTCATGTTTTAAACGATACCATTGTCTCGTCAGTAATTATCAAACATCACTTTTTTATGTTTGTCATAAAGTTTTGATACATTTCTATTGCAACCTTAAACTGTAGATCTAAAATAATGACATATACATGCAGAAAGCTCTGTTAATTTCTTTAAGTACCCATGCAATGTCAACTTCAAGGACCTGTGAATTAGTATTTTTGTATTTGTTTAGGTCCTTCATATTTGCTTTTAGAAAATGAACACGTAAGTTTCACATGTTTCATATCGGGGCTTTTTATAGCTTTCTACGTGTATATGGTACAAATATTTCTCATTATTGACGATCTTATTGTGGCCTGTAGTTAATTAATTAATCTATTAATACATGTTCCTTCTTTGAACTCTTTTGGATAGAATTTGTTCTTTACAAAAAATACAGCCTCCTTTTTTAATAAATAAGACAGTTACAGTAACTTAACTCAATACAACTGTAAAGAAAATGAATTTATATTAAAGGCTTTTATCAAATATAGGGAACATGTCCATGGGACACAACTGATGCCCTCGCTAGCATACACGTTATAAAGGGTCACAACTCAAGAACTGTAAATGTGACCTATATGTTGTCAAAATTTGATCGCAATCCAAATTCAGAGCTGTATCAAGCTTGAATGTTGTGGTGCCATTTGTAACAAAGCACAAACCTAGAGCAATAAAAATGATTCAACCAAAATTAAAACTTGATCTTGGTTTTACGGTTAAAATTATTATGTATAAGTTTCATTACATTTGATTAAGACACACTAAAGTTAGATAACTGAAACGAAAATATACAAAAAAATGTTAAGGGGCATAACTCTAAAACGGTATAACTATCGCCACCAAAATTCAAACTTGATCAGTATTTGTGGTAATGAGAATTGTGTATAAAAGAGGGACGAAAGATACCAAAGGGACAGTCAAACTCGTAATTCCAAAACAAACTGACAACGCCATGGCTAAAAATGAAAAAGACAAACAGAAAAACAATAGTACACATGACACAACACAGAAAACGAAAGAATAAACAACACGAACCCCACCAAAAACTAGGGGTGATCTCAGGTGCTCCGGAAGGGTAAGTTTCATAACATTTGATTAAGACAAACTAAAGTGAGAACAGAAACTAAAATTTCCAGCAACTTTTCTATTTGTAAAGTAGCATAAAACGCTAGAATGGTAAAAGTGACGCAGCTAAAAATCAATCTTGACTTGTGAATTGTGGTAATATGAATTGCGTATAAGTTTCATACAATTTGGTTTAGGCGAACTAAGGCCTTTTTTTTTAATTAGTTGGTTTACGGATCCGCCGACCCGATTTTGTTTAAAAGTGAAATAAAATTAAAATTTTGATTTCGTGTTGTTTTTTATTCCGCCGACCCGATTTTTCGAGTGCTGTGAATAAAAAAATCCGAGGCGTTCCAAAACGTTTTGTCTGTGTCAATAAAGCGTTTGTAGTGAACGGCGTATTTTGAAAAGCTTCGAAATGACGCAGACGAATTCAAAAACCCAACGAGGGAGGACCATGGAGTCTGACGGCTTCATCTACTTTCAGTTGAATATTAACTTTGATGGTCAACGTACTGAGAGCACTTTTATCAAATGCAAACCTAAGCAAACAATCGGCGATGCCATATTCGACAATATGGCCGATGAAAATGTTGCCATTGTCAAGGTACAAACAGTTTCGCCACCAAACAAAACTAGGGCAGACACCCCTACCAGTACACCCGTAGAAGTGCTTGCGTCCTTTGGGGCAAAAATTATATTTGTTGATGTAAATGAAGGAGCACCTCCAGAAAAAAGTGCAAAGCTGAACATGGATGATAAAGTTAATGCTTTTTCAATCCTACTCAAAGCACAGAAAAAATACGACGCATTGCCAACTCAAAGGTATATACAACACGTTAAAAATAAAAAAGGGAAAATAAATAATTCCCGTTTTGGTCAAGTTTTGATATTTCCAACTCAATGAGTGCTGAAACATTGTGTATTAGATTTTTTTTCATTTAGATATGCGTATTGATTTCACGGTCCAACAGGAAAATTAAATACAAAAATTATCATCAATGCAAACAAAATTATCAAGTTATCATTTTATATGTACGAGAGTTGTGATACTCAAATACGATTACTTTAATTTACATCTCCTCTTTATAAGTGTCTTATCTAAAGAGTATTGACGCTCTTTGTCATATGCGGTTCCTGTATGTCTTGACTTCCAGAGTACTGTCTAGTACTATACGTAACAAGTATAATACCACAGAGTATCGCCACTCTTAGGTTATAGCTCTTTTTGCTAAAGAGTATAACAATATTTTGCAAATATATTTTCTACAGTAGCGATACTCAATTAAGCATTGTCTACCTCCAGCCTTAGAATATTCCGGTAAAAAAGTTTTATGGTCCATGAGAAGCAGTATTTTAGAAGCATTTTTTTAACATCTACACTTTAAATAAGTTTATTTTTGACGGAGTATCGATACTCTTTGAAACTGTTTTCTACCTCAAGAGAATCAATATTCTGTTAAACAGGTTACATTGAGTGTGTTGAACATGTTGAGAGTATCGATACTCTTAAAAGCGGTTTTCTACTTTGAGAGTATCGACAGTTTTCAACGTTGAGAGTACCAATATTTTTTAAAACAGTTATCTCCCATGGATGTATCGATACTCTTAAAGCAGCTTTTTTTTTTACCTTGAGTGTTTTTATACCTTTTTAAACAGTTTTCTACCTTAAGAGTATCGATACTCTTATTAATGGTTTTCTATCTGGAGAGTATCGATATTCATTTAAACAGGTTTCTACTTGGAGAGTATCGATACTCATTTAAACAGGTTTCTATCTTGAGAGTATCGATACTCATTTGAAAAGGTTTCTACCTTGAGAGTATTGATACTCCTTGAAATTTTTTGTGACCTAGTTCATTCTTGAAGACCGTATGGTCATGATGGTGGCCTATAATTGTTAATTTCTGTGTCAATCGGTCTTTTGTAGCGAGGTTGGTCTCATTTACAATCATACTTCATCATCTGAGCGTTAATGAAGTTGAGCTACTAATTGTTTTCTTCGATCCATAGATGAGAATGGAATACACTAACGAGTCTTAAAGCTTAACCAGTTGAACTTTGAAGTACTGCTTAAAAAATAAAAAAAAGGACAGCTTTATATATTTGGGGAACAGGAAGTTGATAAGTGATGGATGTATATAAGGCTCACATAAAACACCATTAAAAATTTCGAAGACCTTGATGTGTGATTTCTGGGAAGAATGCAACAAAAATTCCTACAGAACCATTATTATTAAGAATTAACCAGTAGTAAGAAAAGTTGAGGAGCATTGAATTTTTTAAGTGCATGACAGTGTATAAATTGATGAAATGCGGCTTGATATCACATTTTAAAAATTAATTGAGAGAAGTTTCTGAAATAAATGAAACTCATGTTCTCCTCCATTCGGAACAGGGGAATACAAACATATAACAAAAGTAAATAAATATATACACATTTTTTTTATTAACATTTTATATGGATTTTGACAGCAAAAGTATCATCTTTTTCCAGTCTTCTTCTTTTTTATGTCCTTTTGCTTGAGAACTCTCTCTACTCCATCAAGTACAAATTTAACAAAGTATCCTGTAAAAAAAATAAACATTAGAATTATGATTTTATTATATAAGTTATTTAGATTCTTTTAATTGATAACGTTACTAAATCAAAGAAAATTGAGAGAAGAACTTCATTCTATAATCTACGATATTGGACTTTAACGGCTATGCAGGTGAAAAAAATGTTTATATAATTTTCAATTTTAAACGAATACCGTGTGTATTCTAATTTCTAAATATTTTTTTACTTAGAATATCGATCAAAGGTAAATTGATACTGTTGGTGATGTATTATTTGTTGTCTAGAACTAAAAGTTGGTTGTATTGAAGACAACACCCACCTTTACTCCTTTTTTCTATGATATTAGTTTCATACCACTTCTGGTCCTGCTTCCAAAAGCATAAAACCTTTTCTCCGTTCTTGTACTCTGTGTTTTCCTAATAAAACAACACAAAATGAACATAGTTAATTGCCAGGCAACTGACTTCTATGTAAAAGGTATTACTTGGTTTTTTCTTTCATAAAATAAACTCCAAAATGTCTATAAAATATATGAACAAAGTATTTTTTATAACATAAAACGTATTAATTATAAGAAAAAGTTTTGTGTATCCAATATTCTGCACAGTCAGCGTGAGATTATAAAAAAGCATAAAGGCATGATGAGAGAACTGATATTTATCAACCAAATATATAGTTTAATAGACTAAACAAGAAGTAATTAATTGTAATCTTTAAATTTTACAGATAGCAACATGTTAACATATGATTAGAACAGAAATCGACGTTGTGATATATGCATTTAATCTTTAGAAAACATGACAGTAGGTGCTGATTATTTTAAGTGATATCCAGTATATAGGGATTTGTTTGTACATTAAGCAAGACCGAGTCAACACAAAAACTTCAAATATACCTCATTCATTTGACCTTTCCTTTTCCCATCATGTTTCTCTGTTTTATTTTCTGTACATAGTTTTTTTCTTGGGGATGGATTAAGATCTACAGAGATATTACTGGCACAAAAATCTGCAAAGAAATTATTTATAGTACATGTTTCCAGTTTGAAATTACAAGGGAAGAAACTTCTTAAAAAAATTCTCAGAGATACATGAAGTATGACTTTAATAAGCCATATACATATTGAACATATAATTTCCTCACAGATGAACGACTTAAACCATAGTTATAGTGAACATGTAATTTCCTCAGAAATAACATGACTTAAACAATTAAGGCATATTGAACATATATGTATAATTTGATAAAAGATATAGAGACAAAAACCATGCAATGACATATGAAACATATATCTTTTTCAGAGATAGAATTACTCAACCATGCATAGACATATTGAATATTCATTTATACTTGATATATACATTTTTGTACACCAAATCTTCTTTCGTCATAATTAAGGAAATAAAATGTCACTTAAGAGTACTAAAAATTGCAATTCATACCTGTCACGGATGCCAACTTCCGTTTGTTTATGTCTTCTTTCAATTCTTTGTTTTCTTTGAAGATATTACCTAATTTCTTCTACAAAAGATAAATAAGTATTACATATTTGTTTACTCAAGTCTAACGAGAAAAGGAAATACTGTATTTTCAGAGAAACATCTTTAAAGTTAAATTGTGTCTCATTATTTGAGCATGCTTAATTAAACCATTCATTGTTTAAACATTGCTAATTGCGTTCAATGCATGCTATGGAAACTATATTCTTTAATTGAATGATATCCAGGCAGCTGCATATAGATAAAAAAAAACTTATTTGAGACTGGACTGGCTTCAATGGTTCCTAGAACTGTAATACTGATGGGAGATTTGTCTAGCTATAAATCTAGTAGTTGGCAAATTTTGTTTATACTTTTTTTATTATTGATTATCCTTTCTTTGAAAATACTGTCCAATGCCGATAATTCTCCGCGAATCTGTATGTTAAGAAAATCAACTTAATATCAAATTTACCTTCAGATCACTAACTTCTTTTTTAAGCGTATCAGCTTCACATTTACAATTTTGGCTACTCAACTTTTCTTGTTCGAAACTATTTTTAAGTTCTGTATATTTTTGCTTCATCGATGTGTTTTCTTTGTGTAGTATATTGATTTTCTTTAAGCTGTCATCCAAATGGGTCTACAAAAATATGGAGTATAAAATTCTATCAACAGAAACAGTAGCATGAATAATTTGACACTATACTTTTAATTGGTTTATACAATATAAGATCAATATGAAAAAATATATCAAACTTTTGTTTAAGACTTAGAAACTTAGGAAGGGGTCAGTTCACCGACTTCTTCAACAGTTTTGTGCCAAATACAATAAGGTGACATTCTTCCGACAGTTAATGCTTGTCCTAAATATGGCCACACTTAAGTAGTTGAAAATGTTAAAAAAAAAAGAATTAAAGATATTTGCCGTCCATAAACGAGTCCCAAATTCCAATGACTTGTGAGATGATATGAAATTGAAACCATACGAAATATAATTTTGTAACTGTGTTTAGAAGATAAGGACAACAAGCAGTTTTCCAACTGCTGAGAAAGTGTATAGAGGATTCTAACCATGAAATTTATGTTCCTTGGCGATAGACCAATACGATATATTTATTCAAAACAACACAAATTAATGTAAAGTTGTGTATATATAAATGTTGAAATTCTTACTGAACGGGGTTTCAATTGAAAAAAAATTAGAAAGTTTCAAGTTGTATTTGTTTTGAAGATCTAAAGTACATGTTATCGGGGTTGTTGGATGAGCCATGTGTTGGTATTTAAACATTGTTAAGTTGATGACAGCTTATATATGCTAGCTTTATATTTGTAAATAAAAAAAAAATCAGTATTCGGTTGCACTCTTCAAAAGTACAGAGATACTATGGTTTACTACTTGCCTTATTCTTTAAGTACAGAAGTTTATACTCGTCTCTTTCAGATGCATCACTTGGACTTTCACTAACCACATCTTCTTCAGTAATAGTGATAGTTTTTTCTTCACCATCCTAGACAACAGTTTTTTTATTATTTAATTTTGTTCATGAAACTCCAGTGGTTATGACTTAATTACATAGATAATAAAAATTCGCAAAATTGAAAGTTAACTGTATGAAAATAATATACAATTACCAAAAATATTTCTGTACAATAATGTCTTTATAAAGAGAGGTGCAAGTTTTAATTTGTTAATTTCTTAATTTTGTGTTGGTGTTTTGAACTTTATTAAAACATTTTTATTCTAGGTATACACTTTATTGTTACTGCACATAATTGTTTTTCATTCATTGTTTCATTGGAGATTTCAAATAGTATCATTGGCAATCATACCACATCTTCTATGAATTGCTATTTTGTTTCAAATATTAACGGAAGAAAATGATAAGTGATGTCTTACGGGTTCAGTTGTTTCTTCTTCAGTTACAGCATTTTTTAATGTGGCCTTGTGCTTCCCTTTTGATGTCCTAAAATAAACATGTAATAGTTTGCAAGATTTTTTGAAAAAAAATATAAAAAATATAGTTTGCAGATATTTTTTTTTGTTGAAGAATTATAAAATTATACCAAGCAATTTAGTATTCTGACATATTCATTTATATTTTGTAATTCATTATGGATGTTAAGAAGAGTTGTAAAAGTAAAAGACAAGGTGTACTAGTACTTCCATGTTCTATAACGGACACTAAAATTTATTAATTTATTAATTTACAAAGTAACATATGTGTCTAGATTACATGTATTTGAGCTATAGTATTTATTCAAACTTAGCTTTAGATATATAAGCTTAAATTAAATCTGACTTTTTTTTTTATAACGGCACCAGTACACGGTAAATTTGAAAAAAGGTTTGAAACAATTTTACCTTAGTGATAATGACCATTCATTGCCTTCAGTGGGTGTATCTGAATGCTTATATCTTAATTAATTATCGATCTTTGATTGATTATATGGGTTCTCCTTTTCATGTTGTTCAGGAAACAACTGGAACAGTTTAAAAAAAAGTGATTTTGAATTGAAACATCATTATCTAGCCAGATATAATAACAAGAAATATCTTCGAACATCAAGCATGTCTTTTTGACATCAATATAGCCAAATCTGCCAAAGGGCGTACACAGCGCTTGTGCTGTTACATAGTTCACAACCAGACAGAGGTTAAAAAATGGACAAAACTAAAATACATAGAATTCAATTTTACTGCAAGATTGTAGCAAGACAATAAAAATAAATAGTTTTTCTATTTGGTGTGGGGAATTCCGACCATAACAAAAATCGCAATAATTTTTAATATAAGAAACGTAATCGTATATACATACACTGACGATGACTTTGATTTATGTTCGTCACACATGGCTTTGAATTTGCAGAAGTCAACATGCTGGTAGTTGTTCTTCTGAAGAAGGTCGAAAATAGTCTTTTCCTTTAACCCATCTAAGCACCGTAACTGTCTTCCACTTATCTTATTTTTTTGTTTACGTTTGCTACCTTTAAAGTTATCAATAAAGGTTCTCAGTTGTAACCAGCATGGTGTTGAAAACTGGGCCACAAACAATTCGAAACGAAATTTATTATTCAGTTTCTTCCTCTGTAAAAAATAATTAAGCAATTATTTAGAACACGTGCATATCTGAATATTCATTTTTTACAAAGATTTAGTTAGTAATATTTTAAATGATTGTAAACAAATGTCAAATTAGTTGTAATACGTAAGGTCAACTACAACAATTAGTATAAAGTTTATTAAAATTCTGTTTAATATTCAACGATAATGATAATTTATAACTTACATTTTCGACTCCTGTTATCATCTCTAAGTCGTTTTTCCATTCATTCAGTAAATTTTTGTCTACTGGTGTTTCTTTAGTTTTGGTGTCTGATTTTTTATTGAATCCAGTCCTTTGAAACAAGGCTGAACGAAAACACTCAATTCTTGCAAAGATATCTATATCCTTTCCAAATCTGTGAATTGTATTGTGCTCCAGTCCAACTCGCTTGGCTTCTTGTGGTGTTAGAGAGCAGTATACGGCACACAAGCGTTCCTCGTATTTTTTTCGTTCTTCTGAACTCAATTCTTTGTCTTTCAATATGTTTTTCAAGGCTATTCTTGAATGGTTACCACCTATGGTCTCCAATTTACAAGTTTGTATATTATCTGGAATATCAGATAATCCAGGTATGTTTACTACCATAAGTGTGTAGTAGTTGAAAGGTTTTCTCCTAAATTCCTTTTCTAACTGCTTAGTATGGGATTCATCTGGAACTCTAACGAGATTTGTAGATGAAGGCTCTTTGAGGTTTCCTACCGGCAATGGCAAATATCCTAAAGTATTCAATTAAAATTGGGTCAATTCAGTCAACCTGTTGCATGTCTAAATTTAAGAAATATGTGTTCTTTACAAGAAAATATTCAAATGAATATAATTAAGCGATGTATTGACACCAGTTCAAGCTTCTGAAATCCGTTTGTTAGAAACTAGTTGTAAGTAATTCGTTGAGTATACTGTGTATTTGAATGTTAGGTTTGATTGAGATTAAAAAAATATATATATATAGACACCACTCTGGGTCCCCTGTTTTGATAGTACAATTTTGTGTATAATGTGATGTCTGTTTTGGTTGGAGGGATATATAAATCCAATGGTAGTAATTTTCACACTCTTCCTCACGATTGAACTCTATCATACACACATGTAACTTTCCTATTGCTTCTTTCCAGGGACAATAGAAACCTAAAACTGTTCTTTATACCTTGGATTTACAATTAGTTACAAAAATATATCCACATAATGTTAGAAGCATCTAAAAGTTCTTTACCTTAATTTCAACAATAAAGCAAATAATTTATAAGATACCCGCACAAAAGATGTGCATTTACTAAAATACACATTATAGACTATAACACTTTTTTATCATTTTTGTATGAATGTATTTATAATAATTCCGAAAAATGACCTTTTCTCAAGTTTTTACTTTATTAATTGTACTTTGGTTTGTTAACAGTCAAACATCTGAAACAAATTGTTACTTTACGTAACAGACATAATTGCATGCAAACTCTACATACCTTTGGATTTTCTTTGTATTCGTTCTTCGAAGCTAAGTTCCTTTTCTGGTGTGTCACCTATAAAGTATTGCATATATTGTTTTAGCTACATGTAGCATGTTGTCAGGCGGTAAAATATTTTAGCTCCTGTATCTATTCACTAAATTAAATATGAGATGGTATAGAGCAGACAATGACTTAAAATAAATCTACATGTACATGTATCTTACTTTCAGTGTCTGTCTCTTCTGTCTTTTGTTCTAAGTCACATGTATCTGAAGACTCTTTTTGGTAATCTCTTTCTGAAATAATGAAACAATAATTTGCTATTAGATAAAATATATTGAATGCATGATACTTCATGCATTACTAATGAAAGATATTCTATTACCATTTTTACATTATTGAAATTTGGATCCAAAGACTTTGTACCAAGCCACATGCTTGTTCATGCACTTGAAGTTGCAGGTAGTTCACTTACTAAATTGTTCAAAATGTTACCGTTTCATGTACACAATATCTAAGTTCGATCCTTAATTAAAACATACCTTTAGGCTCAATTGCGTCATTTTTTATATTCTCTTCGTTGTTATCTGTTTCATCTGTTCTATTCTTCTTCTCTGCGAAATATTTTTTCATTATAAAAAAAAATATCCTCTTATTTATTCGTACATAAAGACGTGAAATGTGTCTACTGTTACTAATTAATAGGTTGAATGTTAACTTTGCATGAAATCTCGTAATGTGATTTGTACCTAGCTATCCTAAATTATACAAGTAAGAAGATGTGGAATAATTACCAATGAGAAACCTCTCCACAAGAGACCAAATGACATAGACGTTAACAACTATATGTCACTGTATGACCTTCAGTAATGAGCATGCCCATACAGCAAAGTCAGCTCTAAGAGGCCCAAAAACGATATAAGGGGATAGGAATAAACAGCAAAAAACAAAAGAACATCAATATGATGAAATATGTAGACAGTTCTCTCACAAGACAAACCCCTTACTGTTAACAAGTATAAGGTCATACACTTTAAACAAGAACTTGGACACGTTCTACTGCAATTTGTAATAAAAATAATTGGTTTTTGATTTCGAAATTTCTATATTAATAGAAAATTCCATTCGCTTTTCAGAAATTTCTTGTATTAAAGTCAACCTACAATGATCTACAATTTGAGCTTCCACTGCTATTATATAAGTACCTGTTTGTTCCTTTGCATTTGTTGCTCTATTTTTTTCTGCGTCGATATCAATTTGGTCTTTTTTCTTTTTTTCTGTTAAATAAAATAAACAACAGGTTGTAAAACGTGTCAAGCCTCTTCGATCCAACATTTACGATAAAAGTGAAAATGCAAGGAATTTAAACAGTTAAGCAGACTTATCAGTTTTATATGTGAAAATCTGAGAGTTTTTTATGTGATGCATTGTATCAGAGACATATACTACTATATTATTGCATAATATGTCTCTAATTGTATTTTTGTAAGTGATATAATTCGAACTTTCGTATTAACTTACACTCTAGACGAATAACCTTTTACATTGCAATTACACATAAATATTTGTATCATATCTCGTGCATGACACATACTGCTTTCAGTACAATTTCAGTTTCCACTTATAGATGTGATTCTGATATACCTTAATTATCATTACAATAGAATGTCTGTTGTTATTATTTTTTGTTTGTTTTTGTTATGTTTTCCTTAAATATTGTCTTAAAGGTCCGCTATTAAAAGTACCTGTTTGCTCCTTTGCATCGGTTGCTTTATTTTTTCCTCCGCTGTCAGCAATTTTGTCTTCTTTGTTCTTATTTTCTGTTATAATAAAATAAAGCACTAGTTAGACAATAAATATACTGACTTGTCTCTGGAATATTTCTTTTTTGCCATAGAATATGAATTTACAACTTACAAATCAGTTTTCTCGACTAACATTAAGGTAAGGGTAGATGATAGATATAAAATATTACACGATTAAATAATTAATCGATTTATCAAAGTAATTGCAAGCCACATCTTTAAATTTTTACATGTACATGTAAATCAAAAGAAACAGTTTGAGCTTTCTAAAAAGCTGAGAACTGCTTCGCTCTATCTTAATTTAAGGGAATATGTGTGCATGTGGTAGTTGGCTGAGTATTGGAAATGAGATATTTTTAGATTTATCGATTGATATAAACTGAATTTATTTTAATAAAGGGTGTGCGATATACACCCATTCTTTAAAAAAAATGTTCACTTTAATATTTACTTGTTGAAAAGTAAAACATTTACGAAAAGACACGACGCTTATCTGAAGGTGTGCCTATATTGGCAGAAGTTGTATTTCAGCCGCATCATAAAGCAACCAATCAGAATTCATCTGTGATAAGTAATTAAAAATAATAACAAGAAGGCGTGTGTGTCGACGGAAACTAATAGCTCCGCATCGTGATGCAAAGCAAACATTCTGTGACTCGTTCATTTTTAAATAAATATTCAAAATCACTCGGGTTTGTTTTTCAAATTCACAATAAATATTAGGTCATTAAACAAACTTACCGGAATGAAGACATTTCCACATCTCCACAAAGCTTGATCTACTGTTTAAACAACTTTTAAATCTAGTTGAAAATTGTGTGCATTTACTGTCAAATTTTTCTAGACTATGAATTTTTGTTTCTTCTAAAGTATGTATCTGAAATAAAAGTAAAATAATGATAGAATGTAAGAATTTTCTAGTCTTTTCAAAAATAACTTTGTTTAAATATAACTATACAGCTTCATCGATGTATCAACAAGAAAGACATTTTGTTATCAAAACATCTAAAGCTGTGGACACACCTTACCGGATAGCACGAACGGACGCCTAACGGATGAATATAAAAACGTCCGATAGAACTCAAGTTCACATTCTTTCAGCATCCGTTTTGTCCGTTAAACGTCTGGTAGAAGTCCGTTGGTGAATTTGTCCTCCAGACCTCCAACGGATGTATAACGGCCAAGTAACGGATATAAAACGAAAACGAGACGGACGACGGTACCGTACAAAACAGACGACTACCGGATGTTTAACGGACACTTCAAGTTTTGAACATGCTCAAAATTTTCCACCGAATAGAATGAATAAATCGTACGCTAATCGGACATGAAACGGATATGGACGGACGTCTAACGAATAAGAACGGACGTCTAACAGACATGAATGGATTGAAAAATAGTTATCCTTTGGGCAACCATTCGAGCTATCCGTTTAGGTGTGACCGAAGTTTAAGATTTGAAATTTCGACTATGAAAAAAAAAGTTTAATCATTATGCCTATTTTTATTTTTTTTTGCAACATCACTAAAACGCTTCCGTAGAAATGATCCCTGGCTATTTAGTTTTTGAATATTTTTTCTTTAAATATTAATAATGATAATTGATATATATATATATATATATATATATATATATATATATATATATATATATATATATATATATATATATATAAGTCTGAAAATTACACCAAACAGTGTTAGAGTTAGATTTTATACTGACAAATTTTTGTCCGTCCCTCAGCGGGATTCGAACTCACACCTTTGATACACTACAGCACCAATCGCTTAGCCTCATGTCCAGCGCTCTAGACCACTCGACCACATCCGCTATATAAAAATATAACTTCAATAGTCGTAGTGTTACCTTGTCACGGAAGGTGAATCTAGAGATAGACATGAGACACGTGTTTTTTAAGCGTGTGTAGATGTTATATTATTATTTTCATACACAATGTATTTATTATTTGTCAGCAATCTAACTCAACAATTTTTATATATCATATAGGATAATGATTCATTTCATTATACAGTCACTAGAAATAAGTATATTTTACAAACAAGTATAAACAAGTGACAAACCATACAATATACATGTCCACTGGATCTAAGAGTGATATAGATACAAGGTTAATGCAAATATTTATATAAGTCTGAAAATTACACCAAACAGTGTTAGAGTTAGATTTTATACTGACAAATTTTTGTCCGTCCCTCAGCGGGATTCGAACTCACACCTTTGATACACTACAGCACCAATCGCTTAGCCTCATGTCCAGCGCTCTAGACCACTCGACCACATCCGCTATATAAAAATATAACTTCAATAGTCTTATATATATATATACAATTCACTATGTATGCTTACTATGAAATAATCTAGGTAATATTATAGGGGCTTCTGGTAAATTCCATACATCACATATGGAACTATCAAAACAAGAGGCTCTCAAGAGCCTGAATCGCTTACCTTAATTCTTTTGGTTAAATCTGTCATCAATGATTATTTTGGCTTTTCAATTTATTTAAATGTTCTTTGGATCCTCCTATTTTCTTCAAAAGCCAAAAAAAAATATATTCATTTTCTCCTGTTCTATTTTAGCCATAGGAGCTATGTTTCTTGACATACAAGGAAATAAAATATAAAATTTATACTAGATACTCTGAAACTCATTTAGCCTAAGTTTGGCTGAAATTGATACAGCAGTTTCAAAGGTGAAGATTTTTTAAAGTAAGTCAACATGATGAACAAATTGTGAAAAAAGTTTTTAAAGTACAATAACTCCTTAAGGGATCAATTGACAATTTTGGTCAAATTGACAAATTTGAAGATCTTACTTTGCTGAACATTATTGCTGTTTACAGTTTATCTCTAACTATAATAATATTCAAGATAATAAACAAAAACAGCAAAATTTCCGTAAAATTATCAATTCAGGGGCAGCAACCCAACAACAGGTTGTCTGATTCATCTGAAGATTTAGGGCAGATAGATCTTGACTTGATAAACAATGATACCCATGTCAGATTTGCTCTAAATGCTTTGGTTTTTGAGTTATAAGCCAAAAACTGCATTTGACCCCTATGTTCTATTTTTAGCAATGGCGACCATGTTTGTTGATAGATCAAAACTTCGGATACAATTTATAAACTAGATACCCTAAGGAACATTCAGTTAAAGTTTGGAAGTATTTGGCCCAGTAGTTTCAGAGGAGAAGATTTTTGTAAAAGATTACTAAGATTTACGAAAAATGGTTAAAAATTGACTATAAAGGGCAATAACTCCTACAGGGGTCAACTGACCATTTCGGTCATGTTGACTTATTTGTAAATCTGACTTTGCTGAACATTATTGCTGTTTACAGTTTATCTCTATCTATAATAATATTCAAGATAATAACCAAAAACAGTAAAATTTCCTTAAAATTACCAATTCAGGGGCAACAATCCAACAACGGGTTGTCTGATTCATCTGAAAATTTCAGGGCAGATAGATCTTGACCTGATAAACAATATCACCCCATGTCAGATTTGCTCTAAATGCTTTGGTTTTTGAGTTATAAGCCAAGAACTGCATTTGCCCCCTATGTTCTATTTTTAGCAATGGCGACCATGTTTGTTAATAGATCAAAACTTCGGATACAATTTATAAACTAGATACCCTAAGAAACATTCAGTTAAAGTTTGGAAGTATTAAAGAATGGTTTTATTGTATTATTTAGGTTATATATTTTCAAACCCGGCGGGTTCTAAAACGGTGTCTACATCGCGATTTTCATTTTTTTTATTTTCCAAACATACTAGGGAAAAGCAAGGATTTGTATAGTAAGAACAAGGATTTGTTTAGCTATACAAATCCTTGTTTTCATCATAAAATTCTTTGAAAAAATCTTATCATAATCAAGAACATTCTCTATATATTCCTGTCACAATCGAAGCCTATCAAATTTTAATAAAAAGAAGACTAATTTTGGATATTTTAAACAACACAAAATAAAATTTTAGTAAGATTTATACGACACTCTTTATTTCGTGAAAAAAAACTATTCTAGTCTATGAAGAGTACAAAAATCCAATGGTGGTCAATAATTTTTAGTAAAATGAAGAAACATTTGCATTTTAGACAACGCATACAAAAATTAGATATTTTTTTCCTTAAAGTAGGTATATTTTATGAAGAACAGTCAATCCTGATGTACAAAAAGTACTCAAATGATATGACGGTTACTTATGTGTATCAAAATAAATCAATAACTGCATTCTTATTCCACAAAAATAAAAGTTTAAGTATTTTAATTCTCATTATATTTCAATTCTGATTAGAAGACTTGTCTCAAGATGGTAAAAAATAACTGATTTCAAATAAAATAGCATCATTCTTAATAAAAAGAAGACTAATTTTGGTTATTTTAAACAACACGAATAAAATTTAAGTATGATTTCTCTGACACAGTTTTAATTTCATGAAAAAAAAATCTATTCTAATCTATAAAAAGTAAAAAATCTGATGGCATTCAATAATTTTCAATAAAATGAAGAAATATTTGCATTTTAGGCAACGGGTACAAAAATTCAATATTTTTTTCCTTAATGTAGGCATATTTTATGAAGAACAGCCAATCCTGATGTACAAAAAGTATTGAAATGATATCACAGTTAATAATGTGTATCAAAATAAATCAGTTACTGCATTCTTATTCCACAAAAATAAAAATTTAATATTTAATTCTCATTGTATCTCATTTCTGATTAGAAGGCTTGTCTCAAGATGGTAAAAATAACTGATTTCAAATAAAATAGCATCATTTCTAATAAAAAGAAGACTAATTTTGGTTATTTTTAACAATGCGAATAAAATTTTAGTATGATTTCTCTGACTCTTAATTTCATCAAAAAAACTATTCTAATCTATAAAAAGTACAAAAAATCCAATTACGGTCAATAATTATTATACAATTACTGAAAAATATTTCAAGTTGACTTCAAATACAATTGTCAATACATCTTAGAAAACATCTTGATCATATGACTGATTAAAGGTTACATCAAATACAATTATCAATACATATAATAAATTTGTCTTAATCAAATGACCGATTTAAGGTAACATCAAATACAATTATCAATACATATAATAAATTTGTTTTGTTGAAATGACCGATTTTAAGTAACACCAAATGTCAATATATATTATAAAATTATCTTGATCAATTGACCGATGAAGGTTACATCAAATACAATTATCAAAAAATGTCTAATTTACACTACAATGCATGAAAATGATCAATATATCAAAAAATGGTTTACTGTTACATTATGTACAATTATACACTTACTGAAACACATTACAATGTTATAATGAAGGTTTCGTTGGTTTAAATTGACTTCAAATATAATTGTCAATTCATCTTAGAAAACATCTTGATCATATGACCAATTTAAGTTAACATCAAATACAATTATCAATACATATAATAAATTTGTCTTAATCAAATGACCGATTTAAGGTAACATCAAATACAATTATCAATACATATAATAAATTTGTCTTGATCAAATGACCGATTTTAGGTAACACCAAATGTCAATATATATTATAAAATTTTCTTGATCAATTGACCGATGAAGGTTACATCAAATACAATTATCAAAAAATGTCAAATTTACACTACAATGCATGAAAATGATCAATATAGCAAAAACAAAGTTTACTGTTAAATTATGTACAATAAGTATACAATTACTGAAAAATATTACAATTTTATAATGAAGGTTTCGTTGGTTCAAGTTGACTTCGAATATAATTGTCAATACATCTTAGAAAACATCTTGATCATATAACCGATTTAAGTTAACATCAAATACAATTATCAATACATGTAATAAATTTGTCTTGATCAAATGACCGATTTAAGGTAACATCAAATACAATTATCAATACATGTAATAAATTTGTCTTGATCAAATGACCGATTTAAGGTAACATCAAATACAATTATCAATACATATAATAAATTTGTCTTGATCAAATGACCGATTTTAGGTAACATCAAATGTCAATACATGTTATAAAATTATCTTGATCAATTGACCGATGAAGGTTTCATCTTATACAAATATAAAAAAAATGCCAAATTTAGACTAAAATGCATGAAAATGACCAATATACCAAAAATGGTTTACTGTTACATTATGTACAATTATACACTTACTGAAACACATTACAATTTATAATGAAGGTTTCGTTGGTTCAAGTTGACTTCAAATATAATTGTCAATTCATTTTAGAAAACATCTTGATCATATGACCAATTTAAGTTAACATCAAATACAATTATTAATACATGTAATAAATTTGTCTTGATCAAATGACCGATTTAAGGTAACATCAAATACAAATATCCCAAAAAATGTCAAATTTACAGTTAAATGCATGAAAATGATCAATATACCAAAAACAGGTTTGCTGTTACATTATATACAATTATTATACAATTACTGAAAAATATTTCAAGTTGACTTAAAATACAATTGTCAATACATCTTAGAAAACATCTTGATCATATGACTGATTAAAGGTTACATCGAATACAATTATCAATACATATACTAAATTTGTCTTAATCAAATGACCGATTTAAGGTAACATCAAATACATTGTACAATTATCAATACATATAATAAATTTGTTTTGTTGAAATGACCGATTTTAAGTGACACCAAATGTCAATATATATTATAAAATTATCTTTATCAATTGACCGATGAAGGTTACATCAAATACAATTATCAAAAAATGTCTAATTTACACTACAATGCATGAAAATGATCAATATACCACAAAATGGTTTACTGTTACATTATGTACAATTATACACTTACTGTAACACATTACAATGTTATAATGAAGGTTTCGTTGGTTTAAATTGACTTCAAATATAATTGTCAATTCATCTTAGAAAACATCTTGATCATATGACCAATTTAAGTTAACATCAAATACAATTATCAATACATATAATAAATTTGTCTTAATCAAATGACCGATTTAAGGTAACATCAAATGCGATTATCAATACATATAATAAATTTGTCTTGATCAAATGGCCGATTTTAGGTAACACCAAATGTCAATATATATTATAAAATTATCTTAATCAATTGACCGATGAAGGTTACATCAAATACAATTATCAAAAAATGTCAAATTTACACTACAATGCATGAAAATGATCAATATAGCAAAAACAAAGTTTACTGTTAAATTATGTACAATAAGTATACAATTACTGAAAAATATTACAATTTTATAATGAAGGTTTCGTTGGTTCAAGTTGACTTCGAATATAATTGTCAATACATCTTAGAAAACATCTTGATCATATAACCGATTTAAGTTAACATCAAATACAATTATCAATACATGTAATAAATTTGTCTTGATCAAATGACCGATTTAAGGTAACATCAAATACAATTATCAATACATGTAATAAATTTGTCTTGATCAAATGACCGATTTAAGGTAGCATCACATACAATTATCAATACATATAATAAATTTGTCTTGATCAAATGACCGATTTTGGGTAACATCAAATGTCAATACATGTTATAAAATTATCTTGATCAATTGACCGATGAAGGTTTCATCTTATACAAATATATAAAAAAAATGCCAAATTTAGACTAAAATGCATGAAAATGACCAATATACCAAAAAATGGTTTACTGTTACATTATGTACAATTATACACTTACTGAAACACATTACAATTTATAATGAAGGTTTCGTTGGTTCAAGTTGACTTCAAATATAATTGTCAATTCATTTTAGAAAACATCTTGATCATATGACCAATTTAAGTTAACATCAAATACAATTATTAATACATGTAATAAATTTGTCTTGATCAAATGACCGATTTAAGGTAACATCAAATACAATTAGCAATACATATAATAAATTTGTCTTGATCAAATGACCGATTTAAGGTAACATCAAATACAATTATCAATACATATAATAAATTTGTCTTCATCAAATGACCGATTTAAGTGACATCAAATACAATTATCAATACATATAATAAATTTGTCTTGAACAAATGACCGATTTTAGGTAACATCAAATGTCAATACATATTATAAAATTATCTTGATCAATTGACCGATGAAGGTTTCATCTTATACAATTATCAAAAAATGCCAAATTTACACTAAAATGCATGAAAATGATCAATATTCCAAAAAATGGTTTACTGTTACATTATGTACAATTATACAATTACTGAAACACATTACAATTTTATAATGAAGGAAACGTTTCGTTGGTTCAAGTTGACTTCAGATATAATTGTCAATTCATCTTAGAAAACATCTTGATCATATGACCAATTTAGGTTAACATCAAATACAATTATCAATACATGTAATAAATTTGTCTTGATCAAATGACCGATTTAAGGTAACATCAAATACAAATATCCAAAAAATGTCAAATTTACAGTTAAATGCATGAAAATGATCAATATACCAAAAACAGGTTTGCTGTTACATTATGTACAATTATTATACAATTACTGAAAAATATTTCAAGTTGACTTCAAATACAATTGTCAATACATCTTAGAAAACATCTTGATCATATGACCGATTAAAGTTATCATCAAATACAATTATCAATACATGTAATAAATTTGCCTTGATCAAATGACCGATTTAAGGTAACATCAAATACAATTATCAATACATATAATAAATTTGTCTTGATCAAATGACCGATTTTGGGTAACATCAAATGTCAATATCTATTATCAAAGTATCTTACTCAATTGACCGATGCAGGTTACATCAAATACAATTATCAAAAAATGTCTAATTTACACTAAAATGCATGAAAATGATCAATATAGGAAAAACAAAGTTTACTGTTAAATTATGTAGAATTATAATACAATTACTAAAAAATATTACAATTCTATAATGAAGGTTTTGTTGGTTCAAGTTGACTTCAAATACAATTGTCAATACATCTTAGAAAACATCTTGATCATATGACCGATTAAAGGTTACATCAAATACAATTATCAATACATATAATAAATTTGTCTTGATCAAATGACCGATTTAAGGTAACATCAAATACAATTATCAATACATATAATAAATTTGTCTTGATCAAATGACCGATTTTAGGTAACACCAAATGTCAATATATATTATAAAATTATCTTGATCAATTGACCGATGAAGGTTACATCAAGTACAATTATCAAAAAATGTATAATTTACACTACAATGCATGAAAATGATCAATATAGCAAAACAAAATTTAATGTTACATTATGTACAATTATTATACAATTACTGAACAATATTACAATTTTATAATGAAGGTTTCGTTGGTTCGAGTTGACTTAGAATATAATTGTCAATACATCTTAGAAAACATCTTGATCATATGACCGATTTAAGTTGTCTTCAAATACAATTATCAATACATGTAATAAATTTGCCTTGTACAAATGACCGATTTAAGGTAACATCAAATACAATTATCAATACATATAATAAATTTGTCTTGATCAAATGACCGATTTTAGGTAACACCAAATGTCAATATATATTATCAAATTATCTTGATCAATTGACCGATGAAGGTTACATCAAATACAATTATCAAAAAATGTTTAATTTACAATAAAATGCATGAAAATGACCAATATACCAAAAAAAAGTTTACTGTTACATTATGTACAATTATTATACAATTAAATAAAAATATTACGATTTTATAATGAAGGTTTCGTTGGTTCAAGTTGACTTCGAATATAATTGTCAATACATCTTAGAAAACATCTTGATCATATGACCGATTTAAGTTAACATCAAATCCAATTATCAATACATGTAATAAATTTGTCTTGATCAAATGACCGATTCTAAGTAACATCACATGTAGATACATATTATGAAATTATCTTGATCAATCGACCGATGAAGGTTTTATCAAATACAATTATAAAAAATGTAAAATTTACACAAAAATGCATGAAAATGATTATTATACAAAAAAAAGGTTTACTGTAACATTATGTACAATTATTATACAATTACTGCAAAATATTACAATTATATAATAAAGGTTTCGTTGGCTCAAGTTGACTTCAAATACAATTGTCAATACATCTTAGAAAACATCTTGATCATATGACAGATTAAAGGTAACATCAAATACAATTATCACTACATATAATAAATTTGTCTTGATCAAATGACCGATTTAAGTTAACATCAAATTTAATAATCAATACATATAGTAAATTTGTCTTGATCAAATGACCGATTTCAGGTAACATCAAATGTCAATACATATTATAAAATTATCTTGATCAATTGACCGATGAAGGTTTTATCAAATACAATTATAAAAAAATGTAAAATTTACACAAAAATGCATGAAAATGATCATTATACAAAAAAGGTTTACTGTTACATTATGTACAACAATTATACAATTACTGAAAAATATTACAATTTTATAATAAAGGTTTCGTTGGTTCAAGTTCACTTCAAATACAATTATCAATACATCTTAGAAAACATCTTGATTATATGACCGATTAAAGGTAACATCAAATACAGTTATCAATACATATAATAAATTTGTCTTGATCAAATGACCGATTTTAGGTAGCATCAAATACAATTATCACTATGCATAATAAAATTATCTTAATCATTTGACTGATAAAGGTTACATCAAATACAATTATAAAAAAATGTCAAAGTGACAGTAAAAAGCACGAAAATGATCAATATACAAAAAACAGGTTTGCTGTTACATTATGTACAATTATTATACAATTACTGAAAAATATTACATTTTTATATTAAAGATTTCGTTGGTTCAAGTTGACTTCAAATACAATTGTCAATACATATAATAATTTGTCTTGATCAATTGACCGATTTAAGTTACCATCATAAACAATTATCCAAAAAAATGTCCAATTTACAGTAAAATGCATGAAAATTATCAATATACCAAAAACAGGTTTGCTGTTACATTATGTACAATTATTATACAATTACTGAAAAATATTACATTTTTATAATAAAAGTTTCATTGGTTCAAGTTGACTTCAAATACAATTGTCAATACATCTAAGAAAACATCTTGATCATATGACCGTTTTAAGGTAACATCAAATACAATTATCAATCCATATAATAATTTGTCTTGATCAATTGACCGATTTAAGTTAACATCATAAACAATTATCCAAAAACATGTCAAATTTACAGTAAAATGCATGAAAATTATCATTATACCAAAAACAGGTTTGCTGTTACGGTATGTACAATTATTATACAATTACTGAAAAATATTACATTTTTATTATAAAAGTTTCGTTGGTTCAATTTGACTTCAAATACAATTGTCAATACATCTTAGAAAACATCTTGATCATATGACCGATTAAAGGTAACATCAAATACAATTATCAATACATATAATAAATTTGTCTTGATCAAATGACCGATTTAAGCTAGCATCAAATACAATTATCAATACATATAATAAATTTGTCTTGATCAAATGACCGATCTTAGGTAACTTCAAATGTCAATACATATTATAAAATTATCTTGATCAATTGACCGATGAAGGTTACATCAAATACAATTATGAAAAAAAATGTCAAATTTACAATAAAATGCATGAAAATGACCAATATACCAAAAACAGGTTTGCTGTTACATTATGTACAATTATTATACAATTACTGAAACATATTACATTTTTATATAAAAGGTTTCGTTGGTTCAAGTCGACTTCAAATACAATTGTCAAGTCATCTTAGAAAATATCTTGATCATATGACCGATTATAGGTATCATCAAATACAATTATCAATACATATAATAAAATTATCTTGATCGATTGACCGATGAAGGTTACATCAAATACAATCATAAAAAAAAATCAAATTTACAATAAAATGCATGAAAATGAACAATATACTAGAAACAAGTTTGCTGTTACATTATGTACAATTATTATACAATTACTGAAAAATATTACATTTTTATAATAAAGGTGTCGTTGGTTCAAGTAATCTTGATCATATGACCGTTTTAAGGTACCATCAATTACAATTGTATCTGAAGTAAACTTGAACCAACTTAATTTCTTTTAACAATATTATATTTTTTAATAAATTCTCCACCTTTTTCATAATTCATTCTGATATTACATTATATCAACCATATTTTAAAGATAGTTGTATAGAATATATTACCAAACCTGTCAATGGTTTTCATCACGATTTTTTTTTAATTTCACTGTTAATTTGACAACTTTTTCGATAATTGTAATAGATGATACCTTAAATAGGTCATTTGATCAGGATAAGTTAATAATATGTAATGACATTAGTATCTGAAGTAAACTTGAACCAACTTAATTTCTTTTAACAATATTATATTTTTTATTAAATTTTACCCCTTTTTCATAATTCATTCTGATATGACATTATATCGACCATATTCTAAAGATAGTTGGACAGAATATATTACCAAACCTGTCAATGGTTTTAATCACGATTTTTTAAAATTTCACTGTAAATTTGACAACTTTTTCGATAATTGTAATAGATGATACTTTAAATCGGTCATTTGATCAAGTTAAATTTATAATATGTAATGACAATTGTATCTGAAGTAAACTTGAACCAACTTAATTCCTTTTAACAATATTATATTTTTAGTAAAGTCTACCACTTTTTCATAATTCATTCTGATATTACATTATATCAACTATATTTTAAAGATAGTTGTATAGAATATATAATCAAACCTGTCAACAGTTTTAATCACGATTTTTTTAAATTTCACTGTAAATTTGACAACTTTTTCATTAATTTTAATAGATGATACCTTAAATAGGTCATTTGATCAAGATAAATTTATACTATGTAATGACAATTGTATCTGAAGTAAACTTGAACCAACATAATTTCTTTTAACAATATTATATTTTTTATCAAATTCTACCCCTTTTTGATAATTCATTCTGATATTACATTATATCGACCATATTCTAAAGATAGTTGGACAGAATATATTACCAAACCTGTCAATGGTTTTAATCACGATTTTTTTTAAATTTCACTGTAAATTTGACAACTTTTTCATTAATTTTAATAGATGATACCTTAAATAGGTCATTTGATCAAGATAAATTTATACTATGTAATGACAATTGTATCTGAAGTAAACTTGAACCAACATAATTTCTTTTAACAATATTATATTTTTTATCAAATTCTACCCCTTTTTGATAATTCATTCTGATATTACATTATATCGACCATATTCTAAAGATAGTTGGACAGAATATATTACCAAACCTGCCAACGGTTTTAATCAAGATTCACTGTAAATTTTACAACTTTTTCGATAATTGTAATAGATGATACCTTAAATCGGTCATTTGATCAGGTTAAATTAATAATATATAATGACAATTGTATCTGAAGTAAACTTGAACCAACTTAATTTCTTTTAACAATATTACATTTTTTATCAAATTCTACCCCTTTTTGATAATTCATTTCACTGTTGACTTGACAAATTTTTCGATAATTGTAATAGATGATATCTTACATCGGCCATTTGATCAAGATACATTTATAATATGTAATGACAATTGTATCTGAAGTAAACTTGAACCAACTTAATTTCTTTTAACAATATTATATTTTTTTATCAAATTCTACCCCTTTTTGATAATTCATTCTGATATGAAATTATATCGATTATATTCTAAAGATAGTTGTATAGAATATATTACCAAACCTGCCAACGGTTTTAATCAAGATTTAAAAAAAAAAAAATCACTGTAAATTTGACAACTTTTTCGATAATTGTAATAGATGAAACCTTAAATCGGTCATTTGATCAAGATAAATTTATAATATGTAATGACAATTATATCTGAAGTAAACTTGAACCAACTTGATTTCTTTTAACAATATTATATTTTTCAATAAATTCTACCACTTTTTCATAATTCATTCTGATATTACATTATATAGACCATATTCCAAAGATAATTGTATAGAATATAATACCAAACCTGTCAACGGTTTTAATCTCGATTTTTTTTTAAATTTCAATGTTAATTTGACAACTTTATCGATAATTGTAATAGATGATACCTTAAATAGGTCATTTGATCAGGATAAATTAATAATATGTAATGACATTAGTATCTGAAGTAAACTTGAACCAACTTAATTTCTTTTAACAATATTATATTTTTTATCAAATTCTTCCCCTTTTTGATAATTCATTTTACTGTTAACTTGACAAATTTTTCGATAATTGTAATAGATGATATATTAAATCGGTCATTTGATCAAGATACATTTATAATATGTAATGACAATTGTATCTGAAGTAAACTTGAACCAACTTAATTTCTTTTAACAGTATTATATTTTTTTATCAAATTCTACCCCTTTTTGATAATTCATTCTGATATAAAATTATATCGATCATATTCTTAAGATAGTGGTATAGAATATATTGCCAAACCTGTGAACGGTTTTAATCAAGATTTAAAAAAAATTTCACTGTAAATTTGACAACTTTTTCGATAATTGTAATAGATGATACCTTAAATAGGTCATTTGATCAGAATAAATTAATAATATGTAATGACATTAGTATCTGAAGTAAACTTGAACCAACTAAATTTCTTTTAACAATATTATATTTTTTAGAAAATTTTACCACTTTTTCATAATTCATTCTGATATTACATTATATCAACCATATTCCAAAGATAGTTGTATAGAATATATTACAAAACCTGTCAACGGTTTTAATCAAGATTTTTTTAAATTTCACTTTAAATTTGACATCTTTTTCAATAATTTTAATAGATGATACCTTAAATCGGTCGTTTGATCAAGATATATTTATAAAATGTAATGACAATTGTATCTGAAGTAAACTTGAACCAACTTAATTTCTTTTAACAGTATTATATTTTTTATCAAATTCTACCCCTTTTTGATAATTCATTCAGATATGAAATTATATCGATCATATTCTAAAGATAGTTGTATAGAATATATTACCAAACCTGCCAATGGTTTAAACATGATTTTTTAAAATTTCACTGTAAACTTGACAATGTTTTCGATAATTGTAATAGATGATATCTTAAATCGGTCATTTGATCAAGATAAATTTATAATATATAATGTCAATTGTATCTGAAGTGAACTTGAACCAACTTAATTTCTTTTAACAATATTATATTTTTCAGTAAAATCTACCACTTTTTCATAATTCATACTGATATTACATTATATCGACCATATTCTAAAGATAGTTGTACAGAATATATATTACCAAACCGGTCAACGGTTTTAATCACGATTTTTTTAAATTTCATTGTTAATTTGACAACTTTTTCGATAATTGTAATAGATGATACCTTAAGTCGGTCATTTGATCAAGATAAATTTATAATATATAATGACAATTGTATCTGAAGTAAACTTGAACCAACTTAAGTTCTTTCAACAATATTATATTTTTTAATAAATTCTCCCCCTTTTTCATAATTCATTCTGATATTACATTATATCAACCATATTCTAAAGACATTTGTATAGAATATATTACCAACCCTGCCAACGGTTTTCATCAAGATTTAAAAAAAAATTCACTGTAAATTTGACAACTTTTTCGATAATTGTAATAGATGATACCTTAAATCGGTCATTTGATCAGGTTAAATTAATAATATATAATGACAATTGTATCTGAAATAAACTTCAACCAACTTAATTTCTTTTAACTATATTATCTTATTTATCAAATTCTATCACTTTTTCATAATTCATTCTGATATTACATTATATCGACCATATTCTAAAGATAGTTGTATAGAATATATTACTAAACCGGTCAACGGTTTTAATCACAATTTTTTAAAATTTCACTGTAAATTTGACAACTTTTTCGATAATTGTGAGAGAGTGATACCTTAAATCGGTCATTTGATCAAGTTAAATTGTTAATATGTAATGTCATTAGTATCTGAAGTTAACTTGAACCAACTTAATTTCTTTTAACAATATTATATTTTTTAGAAAATTTTACCACTTTTTCATAATTCATTCTGATATTACATTATATCAACCATATTCTAAAGATAAATGTATAGAATATATTACCAAACCTGTCAACGGTTTTAATCTCGATTTTTTTAAATTTCACTGTAAATTTGACATCTTTTTCAATAATTTTAATAGATGATACCTTAAATCGGTCATTTGATCAAGATAAATTCATAAAATGTAATGACAATTGTATCTGAAGTAAACTTGAACCAACTTAATTTCTTTTAACAATATTATATTTTTTTTATCAAATTCTACCCCTTTTTGATAATTCATTCTGATATAAAATTATATCGATCATATTCTAAAGATAGTTGTATAGAATATATTACCAAACCTGCCAACGGTTTTAATCAAGATTTAAAAAAAAAAATTCACTTTAAATTTGACAACTTTTTCGATAATTGTAATAGATGATACCTTAAATCGGTCATTTGATCAAGTTAAATTGTTAATATGTAATGTCAATTGTATCTGAAGTTAACTTGAACCAACTTAATTTTTTTTAACAATATTATATTTTTTAGAAAATTTTACCACTTTTTCATAATTCATTCTGATATTACATTATATCAACCATATTCTAAACATAGTTGTATAGAATATATTACAAAACCTGTCAACGGTTTTAATCACGATTTTTTTCAATTTCACTTTAAATTTGACATCTTTTTCAATAATTTTAATAGATGATACCTTAAATCGGTCATTTGATCATGATATATTTATAAAATGTAATGACAATTGTATCTGAAGTAAACTTGAACCAACTTAATTTCTTTTAACAGTATTATATTTTTTATCAAATTCTACCCCTTTTTGATAATTCATTCAGATATGAAATTATATCGATCATATTCTAAAGATAGTTGTATAGAATATATTACCAAACCTGCCAACGGTTTTAATCAAGATTCACTGTAAATTTGACAACTTTTTCGATAATTGTAATAGATGATACCTTAAATCGGTCATTTGCTCAAGTTAAATTAATAATATATAATGTCAATTGTATCTGAAGTAAACTTGAACCAACTTAATAACTTTTAACTATATTATCTTATTTATCAAATTCTACCAATTTTTCATAATTCATTCTGATATGACATTATATCGACCATATTCTGAAGATAGTTGTACAGAATATATTACCAAACCTGTCAATGGTTTAAACATGATTTTTTAAAATTTCACTGTAAACTTGACAATTTTTTCGATAATTGTAATAGATGATATCTTAAATCGGTCATTTGATCAAGATAAATTCATAAAATGTAATGACAATTGTATCTGAAGTAAACTTGAACCAACTTAATTTCTTTTAACAATATTATATTTTTTGATGAAATTCTACCCCTTTTTGATAATTCATTCTGATATGAAATTATATCGATCATATTCTAAAGATAGTTGTATAGAATATATTACCAAACCTGCCAACGGTTTTAATCAAGATTTAAAAAAAAAAATCACTTTAAATTTGACAACTTTTTCGATAATTGTAATAGATTAATATGTAATGACATTAGTATCTGAAGTAAACTTGAACCAACTTAATTTCTTTTAACAATACTATATTTTTTTTCAAATTCTTCCCCTTTTTGATAATTCATTTCACTGTTAACTTGACAAATTTTTCGATAATTGTAATAGATGATATGTTAAATCGGTCATTTGATCAAGATACATTTATAATATGTAATGACAATTGTATCTGAAGTAAACTTGAACCAACTTAATTTCTTTTAACAATATTATATTTTTTTATCAAATTCTACCCCTTTTTGATAATTCATTCTGATATGAAATTATATCGATCATATTCTAAAGATAGTTGGATAGAATATATTACCAAACCTGCCAACGGTTTTAATCAAGATTTAAATAAAAAAATTCACTTTAAATTTGACAACTTTTTCGATAATTGTAATAGATGAAACCTTAAATAGGTTATTTGATCAAGATAAATTTATAATATGCAATGACAATTGTATCTGAAGTAACCTTGAACCAACTTAATTTCTTTTAACAATATTATATTTTTCAGTAAATTCTACCAATTTTTCATAATTCATTCTGATATTACATTATATCGACCATATTCCAAAGATAATTGTATAGAATATAATACCAAACCTGTAAACGGTTTTAATCACGATTTTTATAAAATTTCACTGTAAATTTGACAACTTTTTCGATAATTGTAATAGATGAAACCTTAAATCGGTCATTTGATCAAAATAAATTTATAATATGTAATGACAATTGTATCTGAAGTAAACTTGAACCAACTTAATTTCTTTTAACAATATTATATTTTTCAGTAAATTCTATCACTTTTTCATAATTCATTTTGATATTACATTATATCGACCATATTCCAAAGATAATTGTATAGAATATAATACCAAACCTGTCAACGGTTTTAATCACGATCTTTTTTAAATTTTACTGTAAATTTGACAACTTTTTCGATAATTGTAATAGATGAAACCTTAAATCGGTCATTTGATCAAAATAAATTTATAATATGTAATGACAATTGTATCTGAAGTAAACCTGAACCAACTTAATTTCTTTTAACAATATTATATTTTTCAGTAAATTCTACCACTTTTTCATAATTCATTCTGATATTACATTATATCGACCATATTCCAAAGATAATTGTATAGAATATAATACCAAACCTGTCAACGGTTTTAATCTCGATTTTTTTTTAAATTTCACTGTTAATTTGAAAACTTTATCGATAATTGTAATAGATGATACCTTAAATAGGTGATTTGATAAGGATAAATTAATAATATGTAATGACATTAGTATCTGAAGTAAACTTGAACCAACTTAATTTCTTTTAACAATATTATATTTTTAAGTAATTTTTACCACTTTTTCATAATTCATTCTGATATTACATTATATCGACCATATTCTAAAGATAGTTGTATAGATATAATACCAAACCTGTCAACGGTTTTAATCACGATTTTTTTTAAATTTCACTGTAAATTTGACAACTTTTTCGATAATTGTAATAGATGAAACCTTAAATCGGTCATTTGATCAAGATAAATTTATAATACGTAATGTCAATTGTATCTGAAGTTAACTTGAACCAACTTAATTTCTTTTAACAATATTATATTTTTTAGAAAATTTTACCACTTTTTCATAATTCATTTCGATATTACATTATATCAACCATATTCTAAAGATCGTTGTATAGAATATATTACAAAACCTGTCAACGGTTTTAATCACGATTTTTTTAAATTTCACTTTAAATTTGACATCTTTTTCAATAATTTTAATAGATGATACCTTAAATCGGTCATTTGATCAAGATATATTTATAAAATGTAATGACAATTGTATCTGAAGTAAACTTGAACCAACTTAATTTCTTTTAACAGTATTATATTTTTCATCAAATTCTACCCCTTTTTGATAATTCATTCAGATATGAAATTATATCGATCATATTCTAAAGATAGTTGTATAGAATATATTACCAAACCTGCCAACGGTTTTAATCAAGATTCACTGTAAATTTGACAACTTTTTCGATAATTGTAAAAGATGATACCTTTAATCGGTCATTTGCTCAGGTTAAATTAATAATATATAATGTCAATTGTATCTGAAGTAAACTTGAACCAACTTAATAACTTTTAACTATATTATCTTATTTTTCAAATTCTACCAATTTTTCATAATTCATTCTGTTATGACATTATATCGACCATATTCTAAAGATAGTTGTACAGAATATATTACCAAACCTGTCAATGGTTTAAACATGATTTTTTAAAATTTCACTGTAAACTTGACAATTTTTTCGATAATTGTAATAGATGATATCTTAAATCGGTCATTTGATCAAGATAAATTCATAATATGTAATGACAATTGTATCTGAAATAAACTTGAACCAACTTAATTTTTTTTAACAATATTATATTTTTTTATGAAATTCTACCCCTTTTTGATAATTTATTCTGATATGAAATTATATCGATCATATTCTAAAGATAGTTGTATAGAATATATTACCAAACCTGCCAACGGTTTTAATCAAGATTTAAAAAAAAAAACTTCACTTTAAATTTGACAACTTTTTCGATAATTGTAATAGATGAAACCTTAAATAGGTCATTTGATCAAGATACATTTATAATATGCAATGACAATTGTATCTGAAGTAAACTTGAACCAACTTAATTTCTTTTAACAATATTATATTTTTCAGTAAATTCTACCACTTTTTCATAATTCATTTTGATATTACATGATATCGACCATATTCCAAAGATAATTGTATAGAATATAATACCAAACCTGTCAACGGTTTTAATCTCGATCTTTTTTAAATTTCACTGTTAATTTGACAATTTTATCGATAATTGTAATAGATGATACCTTAAATAGGTCATTTGATCAGGATAAATTAATAATATGTAATGACATTAGTATCTGAAGTAAACTTGAACCAACTTATTTTCTTTTAACAATATTATATTTTTAAGTAATTTTTACTACTTTTTCATAATTCATTCTGATCTTACATTATATCGACCATATTCTAAAGATAGTTGTATAGAATATAATACCAAACCTGTCAACGGTTTTAATCACGATTTTTTTAAAATTTCACTGTAAATTTGACAACTTTTTCGATAATTGTAATAGATGAAACCTTAAATCGGTCATTTGATCAAGATAAATTTATAATATGTAATGACAATTGTATCTGAAGTAAACTTGAACCAACTTAATTTCTTTTAACAATATTATATTTTTCAGTAAATTCTACCACTTTTTCATAATTCATTCTGATATTACATTATATCGACCATATTCCAAAGATAATTGTATAGAATATAATACCAAACCTGTCAACGGTTTTAATCACGATTTTTTTTAAATTCCACTGTTAATTTGACAACTTTTTCGATAATTGTAATAGATCATACCTTAAATCCGTCATTTGATCATGATAAATTTATAATATGTAATGACAGTTGTATCTGAAGTAAACTTGAACTAACTTATTTTCTTTTAACAATATTATATTTTTCAGTAAATTCTACCCCTTTTTCATAATTCATACTGATATTACATTATATCGACCATATTCTAAAGATAGTTGTACAGAATATATTACCAAGCCTGTCAATGGTTTTAATCATGATTTTTTAAAATTTCACTGTAAATTTGACAACTTTTTCGAAAATTGTAATAGATGAAACCTTAAATAGGTCATTTGATCAAGATAAATTTATAATATGCAATGACAATTGTATCTGAAGTAAATTTGAACCAACTTAATTTCTTTTAACAATATTATATTTTTAAGTAATTTTTACCAATTTTTCATAATTCATTCTGATATAACATTATATCGACCATATTCCAAAGATAATTGTATAGAATATAATATTAAACCTGTCAACGGTTTTAATCTCGATCTTTTTTAAATTTCACTGTTAATTTGACAACTTTATCGATAATTGTAATAGATGATACCTTAAATAGATCATTTGATCAGGATAAATTAATAATATGTAATGACATTAGTATCTGAAGTAAAGTTGTACCAACTTAATTTCTTTTAACAATATTATATTTTTCAGTAAATTCTACCACTTTTTCATAATTCATTCTGATATTACATTATATCGACCATATTCCAAAGATAATTGTATAGAATATAATATTAAACCTGTCAACGGTTTTAATCTCGATCTTTTTTAAATTTCACTGTTAATTTGACAACTTTATCGATAATTGTAATAGATGATACCTTAAATAGGTCATTTGATCAGGATAAATTAATAATATGTAATGACATTAGTATCTGAAGTAAACTTGAACCAACTTAATTTCTTTTAACAATATTATATTTTTCAGTAAATTCTACCACTTTTTCATAATTCATTCTGATATTACATTATATCGACCATATTCCAAAGATAATTGTATAGAATATAATACCAAACCTGTCAACGGTTTTAATCACGATTTATTTTTAATTCCACTGTTAATTTGACAACTTTTTCATTAATTGTAATAGATCATACCTTAAATCCGTCATTTGATCAAGATAAATTTATAATATGTAATGACAATTGTATCTGAAGTAAACATGAACCAACTTATTTTCTTTTAACAATATTATATTTTCAGTAAATTCTACCCCTTTTTCATAATTCATACTGATATTACATTATATCGACCATATTCTAAAGATAGTTGTACAGAATATATTACCAAACCTGTCAATGGTTTTAATCATGATTTTTTAAATTTCACTGTAAATTTGACATTTTTTTCGATAATTGTAATAGATGAAACCTTAAATAGGTCATTTGATCAAGATAAATTTATAATATGCAATGACAATTGTATCTGAAGTAAACTTGAACCAACTTAATTTCTTTTAACAATATTATATTTTTAAGTAATTTTTACCAATTTTTCATAATTCATTCTGATATTACATTATATCGACCATATTCCAAAGATAATTGTATAGAATATAATATTAAACCTGTCAACGGTTTTAATCTCGATCTTTTTTAAATTTCACTGTTAATTTGACAACTTTATCGATAATTGTAATAGATGATACCTTAAATAGGTCATTTGATCAGGATAAATTAATAATATGTAATGACATTAGTATCTGAAGTAAACTTGAACCAACTTAATTTCTTTTAACAATTTTATATTTTTCAGTAAATTCTACCACTTTTTCATAATTCATTCTGATATTACATTATATCGACCATATTCCAAAGATAATTCTATAGAATATAATACCAAACCTGTCAACGGTTTTAATCACGTTTTTTTTTAATTCCACTGTTAATTTGACAACTTTTTCGATAATTGTAATAGATCATACCTTAAATCCGTCATTTGATCAAGATAAATTTATAATATGTAATGACAATTGTATCTGAAGTAAACTTGAACCAACTTATTTTCTTTTAACAATATTATATTTTTCAGTAAATTCTACCCCTTTTTCATAATTCATACTGATATTACATTATATCGACCATATTCTAAAGATAGTTGTACAAAATATATTACCAAACCTGTCAATGGTTTTAATCATGATTTTTTAAAATTTCACTGTAAATTTGACAACTTTTTCGATAATTGTAATAGATGAAACCTTAAATAGGTCATTTGATCAAGATAAATTTATAATATGTAATGACAATTGTATCTGAAGTAAACTTGAACCAACTTAATTTCTTTTAACAATATTATATTTTTCAGTAAATTCTACCACTTTTTCATAATTAAGGTCTTTCCTTTTTCTAAAGGGAAAGACCTTACTGTATTTCTTCTGTTTATTAATATTAAGGTCTTTCCTTTTTCAAAAGGGAAAGACCTTACTGTATTTCTTCTGTTTATTATTATTATTATTATTATTCTTTTTCCGCCAAACTTTGACGAAGTTAGCAGCCTTAACCGTAAGACGTGTCGCTTTCATGTTCACACTTTGTATCGGTGTCATGAATACCTATCCGGAACTCACCCTGTTAGTCGAAATATTTTGTGGGTTCGGAGTAATCCCTCCGAAACTCAAAAACCTTGTTATCGTTCCAACACCGTAACCGTAATAGGTAGAAAAAAAACAAAGGGTGAAATTTGTTCAAGACCAGACCCCGGTTCTTCGTTACATTTGGATCGAAAAGATTCAACGACTCATTGGTAGGGTTATGCCCCTATGAAAATTAACCGGTGTCGGTTGGCCACCAAAACTCAGAAACCATAAGTGGTAGACACCTAGGATCTTCACCATTCATCATCAATTCATGTGACTTTGAAAAATACCCCAAGGTCAAATTTGTATGTTGACCTTGACCTTTGACCTAACACTTTGTTATGGGATAATCTCAGAAACCATTATACTTACAGAAGTTTTGAATAGTGGAAAATGTTTGGGTCATTAAGGCGCAACTTTGTTACATTTTGACCGAAGAGATTTGACCTTTCTGTAAGGGGCATAACCCATGATTTAGGTTTCTGAAAAGACAAAATCAGCCTTTACTATATAACCAAAGGTCCTAGACCCATGGGATCTTCAGCAATGACATTGGGGACTAATGACCTTGAGAAAGGTCAAAAGGTCAAAGGTCAAGGTCATGTCCCAGATAGCGAATTTAGTGTTTTTAACCTTATATTAAGGATTTTTAGTTTCAGGTTTCTGAAAAGACAAAATCAGCTTTTACTATATAACCAAAGGTCCTAGACCCATGGGTCTTCAGCAATTACATTGTGGACTAATGACCTTGACAAAGGTCACAAGGTCAAAGGTCAAGGTCATGTCCCAGATAGCGAATTGTGTTTTTGATCTTATTTTAAGTATTTTTAGTGTGTTTTAAATGTTTTTAAGGTTGACCTTGACCTTTGACCTTTCAACTTTTTAGTTGATATCTCAAAAGCGGTTAATCTTACAGAAATAGTAAACAGTGAAAAATGTTAAGGTGACTGAGGCACAACTTTTTTACATTTTGACCGAAAGGATTTGACATATTCTTATGGGGCATAACCGCCGTTAACGGTTTCTGAAAAGGTAAAATTAGCTTTAACTCTTGAACGAAAAGTCCTAGACCCATGGGGTCTTTTACAATGACATTGTGGACCAATGACCTTCACAAAGGTTACAAGGTCAAAAGTCAAGGTCATGTCCAAATAATCGAATTTGTTGTTTTTGTCATTTTTTAACGGTTTTATGTGTGTTTGAGAGCATTTCAATGCATTCTTCGCCTATTGGAACATTTACTTCACATTTCGAAAAGGAAAGACCTTTCAATTGTTCAAGAACAATTGACATTTTAATTCATTCTGATATTACATTATATCGACCATATTCCAAAGATAATTGTATAGAATATAATACCAAACCTGTCAACGGTTTTAATCACCATTTTTTTTTAATTTCACTGTAAATTTGACAACTTTTTCGATAATTGTAATAGATGATACCTTAAATCGGTCATATGATCAGGTTAAATTAATAATGTATAATGACAATTGTATCTGAAGTAAACTTGAACCAACTTAATTTCTTTTAACATTATTATATTTTTTATCAAATTCTACCCCTTTTTGATAATTCATTTCACTGTTAACATGACAAATTTTTCGATAATTGTAATAGATGATATCTTACATCGGTCATTTGATCAAGATACATTGATAATATGTAATGACAATTGTATCTGAAGTAAGCTTGAACCAACTTAAATTTCTTTTAACAATATTATATTTTTTTAATCAAATTCTACCCCTTTTTGATAATTCATTCTGATATTACATTATATCAACCACATTCTAAAGATAGTTGTATAGAATATATTACCAAACCTGCCAACGGTTTTAATCAAGATTTAAAAAAAAAATTCACTGTTAATTTGACAACTTTTTCGATAATTGTAATAGATGATACCTTAAATCGGTCATTTGATCAGGTTAGATTAATAATATATAATGACAAATTGCATCTGAAGTAAACTTGAACCAACTTAATTTCTTTTAACAATATTATATTTTTAAGTAATTTTTACCACTTTTTCATAATTCATTCTGATATTACATTATGTCGACCATATTCTAAAGATAGTTGTATAGAATATAATACCAAACCTGTCAACGGTTTTAATCACGATTTTTTTAAAATTTCACTGTAAATTTGACAACTTTTTCGATAATTGAAATAGATGATATCTTAAATCGGTCATTTGATTAAGATAAATTTATAATATGTAATGACAATTGTATCTGAAGTAAACTTGAACCAACTTCATTTCTTTAACAATATTATATTTTTCAGTAAATTCTACCACTTTTTCATAATTCATACTTATATAACATTATATCGACCATATTTTAAAGATAGTTGTATAGAATATATTACCAAACCTGTCAACGGTTTTAATCACGATTTTTTTTTAATTTCACTGTAAATTTGACAACTTTTTCGATAATTGTAATAGATGATACCTTAAATCGGTCATATGATCAGGTTAAATTAATAATATATAATGACAATTGTATCTGAAGTAAACTTGAACCAACTTAATTTCTTTTAACATTATTATATTTTTTATCAAATTCTACCCCTTTTTGATAATTCATTTCACTGTTAACATGACAAATTTTTCGATAATTGTAATAGATGATATATTACATCGGTCATTTGATCAAGATACATTGATAATATGTAATGACAATTGTATCTGAAGTAAGCTTGAACCAACTTAATTTCTTTTAACAATATTATATTTTTTTATCAAATTCTACCCCTTTTTGATAATTCATTCTGATATTACATTATATCAACCACATTCTAAAGATAGTTGTATAGAATATATTACCAAACCTGCCAACGGTTTAATCAAGATTTAAAAAAAAAAACTCACTGTTAATTTGACAACTTTTTCGATAATTGTAATAGATGATACCTTAAATCGGTCATTTGATCAGGTTAGATTAATAATATATAATGACAATTGCATCTGAAGTAAACTTGAACCAACTTAATTTCTTTTAACAATATTATATTTTTAAGTAATTTTTACCACTTTTTCATAATTCATTCTGATATTACATTATGTCGACCATATTCTAAAGATAGTTGTATAGAATATAATACCAAACCTGTCAACGGTTTTAATCACGATTTTTTTTAAATTTCACTGTAAATTGACAACTTTTTCGATAATTGAAATAGATGATATCTTAAATCGGTCATTTGATTAAGATAAATTTATAATATGTAATGACAATTGTATCTGAAGTAAACTTGAACCAACTTCATTTCTTTTAACAATATCATATTTTTCAGTAAATTCTACCACTTTTTCATAATTCATACTTATATAACATTATATCGACCATATTTTAAAGATAGTTGTATAGAATATATTACCAAACCTGTTAACGGTTTTAATCACGATTTTTTTTTAATTTCACTGTAAATTTGACAACTTTTTCGATAATTGTAATAGATGATACCTTAAATCGGTCATATGATCAGGTTAAATTAATAATATATAATGACAATTGTATCTGAAGTAAACTTGAACCAACTTAATTTCTTTTAACATTATTATATTTTTTATCAAATTCTACCCTTTTTGATAATTCATTTCACTGTTAACATGACAAATTTTTCGATAATTGTAATAGATGATATCTTACATCGGTCATTTGATCAAGATACATTGATAATATGTAATGACAATTGTATCTGAAGTAAGCTTGAACCAACTTAATTTCTTTTAACAATATTATATTTTTTATCAAATTCTACCCCTTTTTGATAATTCATTCTGATATTACATTATATCAACCACATTCTAAAGATAGTTGTATAGAATATATTACCAAACCTGCCAACGGTTTTAATCAAGATTTAAAAAAAAACTCACTGTTAATTTGACAACTTTTTCGATATTGTAATAGATGATACCTTAAATCGGTCATTTGATCAGGTTAGATTAATAATATATAATGACAATTGCATCTGAAGTAAACTTGAACCAACTTAATTTCTTTTAACAATATTATATTTTTAAGTAATTTTTACCACTTTTTCATAATTCATTCTGATATTACATTATGTCGACCATATTCTAAAGATAGTTGTATAGAATATAATACCAAACCTGTCAACGGTTTTAATCACGATTTTTTTAAAATTTCACTGTAAATTTGACAACTTTTCGATAATTGAAATAGATGATATCTTAAATCGGTCATTTGATTAAGATAAATTTATAATATGTAATGACAATTGTATCTGAAGTAAACTTGAACCAACTTCATTTCTTTTAACAATATCATATTTTTCAGTAAATTCTACCACTTTTTCATAATTCATACTTATATAACATTATATCGACCATATTTAAAGATAGTTGTATAGAATATATTACCAAACCTGTCAACGGTTTTAATCTCGATTCTTTTTAAATTTCACTGTTTACTTGACAACTTTTTCGATAATTGTAATAGATGATACCTTAAATAGGTATTTGATCAGGATACATTAATAATATGTAATGAAATTAGTATCTGAAGTAAACTTGAACCAACTTAATTTCTTTTAACAATATTATATTTTTTAGTAATTTTTACCACTTTTTCATAATTCATTCTGATATAACATTATATCGACCATATTCTAAAGATAGTTGTATAGAATATATTACCAAACTGTCAACGGTTTTAATCACATTTTTTTTAAATTTAACTGTAAATTAGACAACTTTTTCGATAATTGTAAGAGAGTGATACCTTAAATCGGCCATTTGATCAAGTTAGATTTATAATATGTAATGACATTGTATCTGAAGTTAACTTGAACCAACTTAATTTCT